>NW_028301608.1:89803712-90106742 GCF_987345545.1 Pholcus phalangioides | reverse complement strand
CAAAAGAATTTCACCTTGAAAAAAAAAGCAATTCAAACCACCACAGGATGATAGCGCACGCTACTATGCTCATCATTGGGGCTAGGGTTTGAAATAACTTTGAAACCGACAGAATATGCTCTACAAGAAATGCATTTATGTCCTAAAAAAATTAAAAATATGCTTTTATGAATAAACTGACCGTGTTTTCTCAAGGAAAAATACGGGAAATCACAGGAAATTGAAAATCATTACCGAAAATGATGATGCCAAAGCAGTGGATTCAGAATTAACCTCGTATTGTTGTAAGAAAACAATATTTTAGCGAGTACCAAGCAGCTAATCCAGATTAGATATGGCGTACAAGAATAATTATTTAACCGTTTAGTGTCAAGCAGCTGATCCAGAATAAACATGACATGCGGGACATTATTTAACTAATATATGCCTAACAGCTGATCCAGAATAAACATGACATAAAAGATGATAGGCTATACATAAGTCTTGTCCAGGTATACATAGCTTTCTACTTCTATCAACAACACAGAGATAGGAGAAGTAGAAAGTGTATACCTGGAACAAGAAATTAACCATGGACAACGGAATCATTAATAAAATAAACAGAAGAATCAGGATCGGATGAAGCACTTTTGACAAAAACTGTGTAATTCTGAAGAGCCACGTGCCATTATGCCTGAAAAGAAAAGTGTTTAACCGGTGTGTGTGCTACCAGCACTGGCTTACGGAGCTAAAACATGGACACTCACAAGCAAGACGATACAAAGGCTACAGGTAATACAAAGGAGCAGGGAAAGATGTATGCTAGGCATCACAAGGAGAGACAGAAAACGAATCATTTGAATCACTTGGATAAGGAACCACACAAAGGTATATGATATCATGGAAAGAATTGAACGTTCAAAATGGAAATGTGGTGGACATATTGCAAGAAGACGGGACAACAGATCAACAGATGGACCACAAGTATTGTGGATTGGTGCCCCAAGTGGCTGGAGTCAACTGGGTGGAAAAAGCATCAGACAGAGTAAAATGGAAAAATTTATAGGAGACCTTCATCTCCAGCAGTGGATTGAAAATGGTTGATGACGATGATGATGATGATGATGATATGGAACAATTATTCAATTGGTTGGTGTCAAGCAGCTGATCCAGAATAAACATGACATATGCAGGACGATTATTTAACTTGTAGATACGAAACAGCTGATCCAGAATAAACTTGACATATATTCGGGACAATTATTTAACTAGTTGATGCCAAACAGCTGATCCAGAATGAACATGACATAAAAGAACAACTATTCAATTGGTTGGTGTCAAGCAGGTGATTCAGAATAAACAGCATATGCAGAATAATTCTAACCTGTGTCGGTGTCGCGATGCTTTTTTTCAAAATAAACATGGCACAGAAGTTTGTACAGTTTTATTTAATTTAATCCAGTTAAAAGCAATATCAGTTGATAATATAAAAATCTCAAAGAGAACTTGAACGGTAAGTTAAACTCGCAGCATTTAATTTTTATTTCCATCCTCCTTTTTTTAAATTTTAAATGAAAATTACGCACAGCTTATACGAAGTTGTGACTTGCAAAAAAAAAAAAGCCGTCCAGTTTGTAAGAAAAACTTTCATTCCTCCAGTAATTTTTCTTAATGCGAAGTACACATCCCAATATGGGTTTTAATCATTGCCTTCGCGGAGGGATGAGACGGCGTTGGATCTCTATTAAAAAACTAGGAATTCTTTATTTCCTGCCAAAGTTAAAGTTATAAAATAATAGGGATTAAAATATTCACGACTGTATAAAAACGTTTTTTTTTCTTACCTAACAAATTGTTGACGCGAAACGAAAGAAACAACCAGTTCTTTTTCATGAAGTATTCCATACGCACTCATCGTTTTTTGTTGTGGAGGGATGCATCATGGAATTCTTTCGCGACATTCTTTAAAGATACAAAAAGATTTCTCCATCATTTATTTTATGGCAATAAAACATAGTTCTCTAAAAAAAATAATGAAATACTTGTAAAGTTTTAAAGCTGAATTTAACACATTATTCTATATTTAATGTTATCTTGGAAATTTTACTCTCTCTTTTTCTAGAAATATTTAACTTTATATTACAGCTTAAATGAGATTTTATGGTTTCATGCCCATTGTGGTACCTTGAGAAAAGTTGTTTTGATGTTACTGAAAATGAAGGAAGACAATATAATTTATCTATTTACAGGATGATTATAAGTAAAGTTCCCGCGTACTCTGAGTAGCTTTTCCAAAAAACTGCTAAAATTTGTAGAAAGTCTTGATGAGAGAGAAATTTATGAAATTTAAAAAAATAAAAATAGATCAATTTTCGACCGCCAGTGGGAAAAGTGGCGCTTTTTTATTGAATTTTCCTTTTTCCCCCCATGGTCGATATAGTATATATACCAAGTTTCAATGGAATACATTCTCCAGAACGGTTGATTGTGAAATAATTTCTATCAGAACTGACGAAAATTTAGGCTTTCATTGGTTTATAAGCTTTTTTATTTTTTTACTAATTCTGAAACTATTTGTTTCAAAAATTTAAAAATTACTTCTTTCTGTAATTCTGAATTTTCTTCATCTGAAATTATTTCTTTCATTAATTCTGAGTTTTCATCAATTTGTTCCGAAATCATTTCTTTCATTAATAATTCTATAATTAATCGTTTGCTATGTTTTCAACCATTTTCTCAAAATGATCGGGCCCGCAACAAGAAGCTCCAGCTGCCGAATGTGGCCCGCGGACCATGCATTGAAGACCCCTGGCAAAAGTGGTCCGCTGGGAGATTTGATATAAATCACAGCAACCAAATTTTTTTTCAGATTTTTCTCAATTTTTTTTTCAAAAAATTATTCACGCGAACTGATTACCATATTCCATTGAGAAAAATACGGTAAAGTAGGATATTAAATATGCTAAAATACGGGATATATCGCCAACTGCCACCAAAAACATTGCAGTATGTCGGCAAAATCACCAATTTTTGTTGAAAATCCGTGAAAGGGCTACTAGAAATCGCAGTAAATTAAAAAGTAGTGCACGGAAAAAACGTTGGACTTTCAAAAACGTATTGCTTGACAAATATGTGGGATGGATATTTATAGCTGTAATTATCATAATATAATTTATTAGTAATAAAAAGTATCTTCTCATTCACAAGATTCTAGTAAATATTACAAATTCAAATCAGTGAAAAAACGGGACAAGCGAATGAAAAAGTTTGAACAACCAAAAATACTATTATATGTTGTTGTATAACTCTACGAGTATCCCGCAATACGGCACACAAGTGGTCCGTTGAATTGTTTCAGACGTCTTACTGTTATGTACTTGAGTTCAGAATGGTTGAGAAACGGCTAATTCTTGCTGTTTAAATAAGCATAATTTGACTTAACTATATATTCTCGTATATAAATATAGACATTAATTGGGAATATTTCCGAAAGTTAGTGATATATCATGGAATTTGGGTAGCTATTCGGGTTTTATCACTTTCAAAATCGTTCACCCTTAACTCTGATCTACGTTTAAAAAAACATTTTTGATTTATTTTATTATCATCTCAATATGCAAGGTGAACGTGACACGTTCTGCCAAACGAAAGGGGATAATAGACGAGCCTAAGTGAAACATGAAACACCCTACCACCCCTGTCCTATGTGGAACCATTTTTGAGTTATAGTAAATAATCGATGCACAGAATCTGAAAAAAAATTGTGAAGTTTCTACACAATCTACACACAAACTAAGCTCATATTTGGAAATAGCAGAATTCTATAAGATGACACCAATTTTATCAGAATATCCGGATTACAAGCGCTAAAAGATTGGCAAAGTTCAAAATCGAAATGTCGCCAAAATTTTTAATTGCAATTCCGCAAACACCCTTCTAGTAACAACCAGTAAAATTTACTAAAAACGTTTTCATTCCATCGTCTTTCGAATGAGTCTACAATTAACTATATTGGTGTTCCGGATCAGAATAAATTCAGTCCTTCGTTTGCAATACATCACTGAAATCAGCGTTTGTCGAAGTAGATATTCAATGGAAATTCGGAATTGGCGGTTACAGATTTTGTAGTAGTAGCGTGTAGGGGGTGCAGAAATTTCACAAATGCGTGTTTTTTCAGACTTGACACATTCCCCCCCGTAATGGACGATTAGCCACTATAACGCGAAAACGGTTCGCGTAGGACAGGGATGGTAGGGATGTTTCATGTTCCACTTGGGCTCGTCTATGACCCCCTTTCGTTTGACAGATAAATTCACGTTCACCCTGTATACACCGCTCATTTTTGCGATACAA
This sequence comes from Pholcus phalangioides, assembly GCF_987345545.1. Taxonomy (NCBI): domain Eukaryota; kingdom Metazoa; phylum Arthropoda; class Arachnida; order Araneae; family Pholcidae; genus Pholcus; species Pholcus phalangioides. The sequence continues at coordinate 90,102,410 of NW_028301608.1, read as the reverse complement.
TGGGGCATTCTGGGCCATAAAGCATTTTTCCCCGTGAATTATCATCTAGTTCTAGATTATAGAATATTGATTGATTATCTTATCAAATTTCTCTCTTGTGAAATTTCATCTTATTGATAACTTTTTGACAATTTTTCTATTGCTTTCAATCAAACCGTCTCGGAATGAATAAAAAGCGTATCATAACGCAAAATGTTAAATTATTCTGAATTAAAATTTCCTGAATTCCAATAGGCAGAGGCTCCCGGAGAGGCTCCTAGGCCAGGACTCTTCACAGGCCTACTCCAGTGAATTTTTTGCGATAAAAAAAATAAATATTGCTGATTTGAGTCCTGTCGGCGTCTTTCAAATGTGGACCATGCTAATGGGAAAATGGAATCGCAATTCCCGTAATGCTAGAAATATCAATGAGACGGTGGTCCATTCAAGTTCGATGGAGATCAATGCCCACAATGGCGCTTTATCAAGGCTCTGTAACCTGAGAACATTCATTCAAAGTTCGACAAACATTGTAAATAATATTACGATATTCATAATAGGATTAATGCTGATAACAAATATATATATACATATATTTATTTATTTATAGATCAGTAAATGATATGTGACACTCCCCGTATAACTTTCTCTTGCCATTTATTCATTAGTTTAGCATTGAGGCAAAAATATTGTGCGCCACGTGGGACCAAAAACAGTGAAAGGGAAAAAAAAAAGATGCTGGAGCTCCAACTTCGTGATAAAGAAGTCCTAGATGCAAAAAGAAACACAAAAGCTGGTAACAAGGAAAAATAGAAGAGAGAGACTCCAAATAAATAATATGGATTTCCCGTAAAAACATGGATGTCATTACGCTAATGCATCGATTAATCCTTGAAGAGTGATATCTAGGCGATAAGCTCCGTTCCGTTTTTTTCCCTTGTAGAAAACAAAAAGCACACCGAGTGTCTGTGTTGGAAAATTCCGGAAAAGTTGCTAAAAATAAAATTTCGTATAATTTTTCTTTTCATTTTTTTTTTTAATTTTTTTTTGAAATTTATCGACTGATTTAAAAGAAAAATTTAATGCCAAGAACGAATTTTATCACTTTTTCTCCCTAAAAAAATTCAATTTTTAAGCAAATATCCATTGCACTCTAAACAACAATGAAATTTCACCCGACATGAAAATAGACAATTTCGAGTGACTTTGCCTTTCCGAACACGAATATGGTGATGAAAAAATTTCATTGGCTCTCATTTTAGAGATATTACCACCCTAAATGTTTAAAAGGGGATTTTCGAGCGTTATTCAATGGTGAAAAAGTGTATTGCGTTGTGTTATTATAACCGTATTTAATATGCGGTTTCAGAGAAAACCGTAGCTAATCCAGCTTTTCTATGGTCACCCCTGGCAGGATCAGTTATTTTGAGGCTCACCGCAATAACTGTATGCACATATGAGTTTTTAAGGCATATTAGCTGTTGCCCGCGTCTTCGCTCACGTAGTCTGAGAATTCTTAAAAGTATAAAAACTCGCCTAAATATTGAGTTTCATTTATCCCAGTACATCTTTGTGAACCACGTTTGTGGTATTGTATTTTGGGGGCTCAGATGGCCAGCTTACTAAAGAAATTCAGCCCTTTGTGTATTAAACCAAACGCACCCCTACGTTAATATTCCTAGTAAACCAGATATTCACTTCGTCCATATTCCTCTGCGGAACTTCTATCGAATCGGTACCATATTGGAGTGTGTGTGTGTGGGTGGTGACCATTCCTGAAGTTTGTTTATGTGTAATGTTTAGTATGTGTAGTGCTGCCATCTGCCATCACTTTTTTTAACTATGCACGAAGTGTAATGAGTGAATCATATACTGTTGTAGGCATGTTTCTCTCTGCAGCGAGACTTTTAACGGGGAGATCGGCTCACATTTGAGCTTCGAGAAATTGCCCATATGAAACATGCCTCTCAAGTCGTTATTATCTAAAAAAAAATAATAATAACACTTATATTTACTTTATTACACAACGGTCGCGCGTGATGTGTCTAGTCCCCTCGGTCGTTTTGAAGCATTTTTGTCAATTTTCAAGTCAATAGAACCTTTTTAATAAAAATTAAATTATGTTTCAAAATATTTAGTAATATAGTCACGAAAAATTAAATAGTGTTTATCCATAAATCCTTTGAATATCTCCCCTTTAGTTGAATTTTGAAAAATCCCTTCTCATTGAGTCTCTACATTATAACTACTCATTGTAGATTCAGAGGTTACGACTTGTCGATGATGATGAATCAGTTGGTCAGGACATGCTGTTTTATATACATGTTGAACGGTCAAATTCCTTTCCCACAATGTGGAACCGCTGATCATGGAGGCATACTTCCGATTAGAAAGAAGTACCCAAATAACTTGTAGACCTCAGATACGTCATTTATGTTGCAAGATGTCTGGTTATCAAAATAAAAAAAGAAGATTAACATTTTATAGTGACACCCTGTCCTAAAAAACTCAATTAGAAAGTTGTTGCCCTGTTGCTCCTAAGGCCAACAAAAAAAAATCCACGTTTTTAAGTGGAATTTTCGCTTAAATGTTCGAATTTAAAAAACGCTGGAAGTAGAGGAAAAAAAACAGCATAACGAGCTTTTCACCGTTTAGCTGATGCCTTTCACCTCCGCATTTTTTCATAAATTTTCGAATTGAAATATCTCAACGAATATTGATTGCACTTGGAAACGTGATCTTAATTTTGTTGTTCTCCTGAGAGACAGGACGCGGGGGCTACTAAAATAAATGTCGCCACAGAGAACAACAGGCCTCAATCATTACACTTCACTCATAGTTTGAAAAATATGAGATAGATGGCGGCACTATAACAAGCATTACACAGAAACAAGCTTCACGTTAGGTTCACAACACGGGCACCTCACATTCCCTCATGTACCAATTCGTTAGAAGTTCCGCAGAGAAATATGGATGAAGGTGCATGCCAATTTTAGTAGCAGTAGTGAAATAAATTATGTATATAAAATGGGCACATTATTTAGATACTTTCTCTAATTGAAGTATGGTTTCAAAACAGTTTGAGAAGAAAAAGTCCTGGACACGCTGTATAATAAGGTTTGTACACGGTAGCTCTTAAATAAAAATCATTTAGCAGCTACCCGTTGTTATTATTTAATTTCAAGCTAGGACATTGTTGGACAGTTGCGATGGATTGTATGTAATTAATGCATTTAAACCCATTTTATTTTACGGCCTTCAGTATTTTTGTCGCCTGGTGGTGGTGCTGCTGCGTTCCTTGTACCTGTCCATGTCCAGTCCTGGAACGTAACCCGGCTATGATTCCATGAGCGAAGTGAACAATAACTTACCTACTTCTTTTCTGACACTAACAGCGTGGAAAGTTCTATGACTGATCTTAGATTTTCAATTATGTAATGACCTCATTAATTTTATGAGGATCAGCATCGATGGTCCAAAAACTGGTGAATTTGACCCTGGATCTGATATTCCACGAGTCAGTCTTAACAAGGGAGGGGAAGGGGGAGTAAGGAGAGGCAATTTTGACAAGGAGTGGTAAGACAAACCAGATTGGGAAACACTGTGCTGGTTTTCATTATATCGCCCGTAAGGATACGAACATAGTGCACGCTGTTTTCCGATTCTGCAAGTCGACGCCGTTGCTGAGTGGTTAAAAACCTGAATTTCAAGTTTGTAGCGGCGCCGACTTGAAAAGTCGGAAACCAGCGTGCACTATGTTTGTACCCTTACAGTGGTGATAAGGCAGATTCAGATGATGATTTATGTAAGAAATATTTGTGTATTCATTATGATTTTTTTAAGATGATTATATATGAATAACTATATTACGCTTATAGTTTCACGTGCAGATATTTCGTGAGTTATTTTCAATATTGAGAAATGATTTTTACAATGAAATAAGTGGATTCAGCAATAACATTTTGTAATATTTTTCGGGGCTTTTAAAATATTAATTTTCGGACATTTAAGTTTTCGTTATCCAGCCCGGGAACCCACCACTGTCAAGTGACTGCTGAGAGACCTCCAGACAAACCTGCATTTCAAAGCAAATAGTTTGCGACTGGATGGAGACATCCGAGTCCCAGCTGGGTTTCAAATCCCGTTGAACCGAAGGGCGTTAGCCACTCGGCTGTCAGACAGACGATACCGACAACTAACGCTATTTATGTATCCGCATCGACCAATTACTGCCTATGCGATGCTGATCAGTTCATTAATGTTCAGTTAAATCCCTCTCGGGGATAATTACACGTATATAATGGAGGTACTTAACTGTAGGTGCTTTGAATCTTACTTGGTGGTGGTATTTCTCTCTGATGCACCTATTACAATAATGTAAGACTATTGGATCTAATTTTAGGATAGATGGGGAAATGTTACCCAAATACATATTAGACGTTGGTACAGAGGTAATGGAATGGGAATACACTCTATAGCGGATACATTAGTAATGTAATTATTAATATCTTCTTACACAAGAGTGGGTGAAGACATAGATCGAAAAAATATTATGGGCAAGTTCTAGTACTGGGGTTGTCAACCTTTTTCTCAGCCATGCCAGAATCAAGATTACGTTCGATACAAATTTTAACACACAGACCATATGTCAGACCACGGGACACGACCATTCTATGTTCCTGTAAAGTATTACTCGGCTGTGTTCTAATTTTCACAAAAATGTTCAGTTTGTCACTCTTTTGGGTTATAAATCGTTTTCACTTTTGAATCAGATTCGATTACCGCAATGCAGATACTGCGCTCACGTATAACATCATCACCTACCCCATGTTTCGCATAGACATGGGAACCCAAGGGTGTTTGGGCGCTTCCTTCCGTAATAAACTTTGTAAGACTTAGCCCCAACCATTCATGAATATAAAATGTACGAAGGTTTCTAACAACTTGGGCCGAGTCAGGTCCGGCCTTCCATGTACGGTCCCGTTCAGTGCACACGAGCTCCAAGGAAAGATTGAAATATCCGCTGACTTTGTAGTCTAGTGATCTTTCAGTATGAATGCAATCATCATCATACCAAGTCATCATACCATCTTTATCCTTCATGATGTGAAGGGTGTCTCATAAAGTCATAAATAGTAGAAAAAATCATAAGAAATGAAGGAATTGGTATATTTCAATGCGAAAAAGTTAATTCTCACGAAAGGATACTTGTTTTTCTTTTTCTTTCTTTCTTGGTGCAGGAAAAAATTAGTTCAAACTTTTGTCGATAGAGTGCCGCACGAAAGCAAATCACGCAGACTGTACCTGAACTTTTTTACAATCTCTTCTGTGTACGAAATGTTCGTAAAACCTCATCTGGCGATTCGCGGCTGAGGTAAGATACAGGGAAAATTCAAAAATGAGTTCTCTATCAATCTCAACCCCCATCCCTGTATTTTATATGACTCCGATTTCCATATTTCCAGTGACTTGAATTCGTGCGGCGCGTTATACGTATAAACGCCGGTTTCAGGTAACTTGGGCCCGAGTGGCACAGCGGTAAGATGCTCGTCTGTCATCGTGAATCCTGCCGTAAGGTTCACGGGTCGATACTGGGAAAAGACATAGATAACAGGTTCTTTTCCCTACCGAACTTAAGGTTGCCACCGACAGATGGCGCTTTCGTTTCCGACCCGAGTCAATCGGTAGTAAATTGCTGTCTGGCAATATGATCGGAGTTGGTGTGCGACAAAGTTATAGTTTCAGGAAAATTCAGAGATGAGCTATTAATCGTACACTCGGGATCGTACTCGTCCACTTTAATAAGAGTCTAATTTACATATTTCTAGTAATTCGCTTTCGCGCAGTACTTAAATTTTTAAACATAAAATGGGGATTCGCATTCTTACAGAGGAATTCAATGTCGGGAAGAGACACAGATATGTGTTCCATTTTGAAGCAAGAAGAATGGCTAAAAAAGAGAGAACGCTAGGAAAAATAAATTTCCGAAGACAGAAGGATTTGCCCCAGACTCACGCTGCTCGTGACGTCACGCAAGTAATCCATCCTCATTCAGAATATTCAGAGGGAAAAAAAATCCGCTGCTATAAACGTTGTACGGAAAAGAAACGATCGGGCACAGAGTAGGCGATTCCTATGCCCCATATCCAATCACCGAACGGTATTCGTGAGCCAAACCCGGGAGATTCAACGCCAAAATAAGAAGATACGAAATAGGCTGCTGTGGTTCAAAATGAGACAAACTTTCCAGGTAGTCTTATCGGACTACTCCTGTGACGTCACAGATGAACTTGGCAACCCCTGTACGGAGGCCAATCTCCAGGAATTCCAGCTGTGTCCTCTATTGAGAAAAATTTAACAAAAATTCTCCTTCGTGAGAATCACTTTTTCGAAAACCGCATTCAAATATACCATAGTTTCCCAACATTTTTTGTCCCATCTCGACCCTTCTTCAGAAATTTTTTTCTCCCATCTCCCCCAACGCAGTCCAACCCATAGGATCCTATGCTATACACGTAGCTTCTACCGCCCCCCTGGAACATTACACCGCCCCCAGGGGGCGTTAACACCCACGTTGGGAATCACTGAAATATACCAATCCCTTCAATTTTCGTAAATTTTTTAAGTAGTACCGCATTTATGGGACATGATTTACTTTTTACTGTATATATGTACGATACATTTCTTATTTATATATTTCTTATAAAGAGGAAAACAATTCACCCATAGCAAAGGCTGAGTTAAGTTGCCAAATTCCAACTATTACACAGAGATACATAATTTCATGCGCTGCCAGTTGGACTGACGGGTTGCCTCAAATGAAAATACTCGTTTTAAGAGTTACGGCGTTTTCAACATCATGCGTTACAGCTTCGTATGACAAACGATGTTACGTTAATAACTGTAAACTCAGTTGGTGCCTTTTTGGTACCAGGGAATGGAAGGAATGTCCGGGTGAGGTAAAGTTGTCAACGGGAGCCAGAGAGAGTGAAATCCTCTCACACTGAAGATGATATTCGCGACTTCCCTTTCCATCCCTTTACTCGCAACTAAATGCAGTCATTCATCACGTCAACCGTTACATATACGCCAGGGAAATACGCAAATACGCGTTATACGTGAGTAATAATGTATGCTTCTCTCTCTCTCTCTCTCGTTCTACATAACGTGTTTCCAAGATGGAGTTATTTGCGTTTTCGAAGATTCATTAAGACCCGTTTCTGAAATTAACACGACCGGAAAATTAATACAACACCTACCGCGAGGTATATATATCATCGCTTCACTTAACGGAAAACCTTATGGTAAATGATTTTCAACAAACCCTACCCCCCCCCACCCCATTTCGGTGGAAACCCGCAAATTAGTCAAAGGGAAACGCATTTCTGCTTTTAAGGGAATCGTCCGGGTGATTGAGGTTGGAATATAGTTGTTAAGATAGGGATTAAGGGAGAGAGAAGGAGCTGACCCATTTCCTTTCTTGATAACGCATCCGTGTGCTCTGGAATATTCTGCAACTTACCTTACATTAAAGACCTTACAAATGTTTTGAATATTAAGAAAACGATTACGTATCTGATTTCAATCTTGAATGAAAATGTATTCCCTGGGAAAACTTGGACAGTCTCCTATAATATACAAGTATGTTATAGGACTGTCTTATATTCTTGTACGTTATGCAGACTTATGCATCTACTCTTACCGCTATCAACGGGTTGGCCACTCGTTGCACCTTCTGAAATTTGAAAATATATCACGACACTTCCACTCATTCTCAAGACACTTTGGTGTCCCTCTAAAGTGCGTGTGGCATGCAATTAGGAAATCATAACCCCATTGCTATTTCCAATGCAGTCAGTACTCCTGAGATAACTCGTGACAACGCCCGGCCGATGGCAAGACATCTCAGGGCGCTACAGCACATTCTTTGGGAATCACTAACATCGAACCGGTGACAAGAGAAAGATTGAAGATCTCTGGTTAAATAAGTAACTTTCAGTTGCAAAACATGTTTCAAAAATAACACCCTCACACAACATGTTAACCCTTTCAGCACCGCATTATGGAAAAATTAAATAATTAGCAAGTAAATGTTTTGGTAAGAGAAGTCATTTTAGTTCTAACTAAGCCCTGGATATCAAAAAATATGTTTCTTTCAGAAAATCAGTTAGTATTCAGTGACGTGATACTTTTTAATGTACCGTCTCAGCACTCTACGCTTACAATAAAAATGAAAAATTGAAATTACGCTGAATAGTAAGTTGCATGAAGACTGTATTTATACATTTCACCACTAAGAAAACCGTAGTTTGCTACATTTCATTTGTAAGGGAACACTTTGTGTGATATACAAAAGTGGTAATGCAGTAAACATTTTTACATGGGGTGGGAGGTATAACATCTAATTCAGTTTTATTAATTAATCTATTAATTATAATTTTTTGCGAATAAATATCAATGGTGGTAGATTATTAAGAACAGTAATTTGGTGGTACAACTATGATGACGGTCTGCCTCTAGATGCAACGATAATCCCCATTACAGTTTTTTTGTAAGATTTACTTTTAGTCCAGAGCAGTGTTTCTTAACCTTTTTTTGCCCGTGGCCCCCTTTGAACCATATTTTTTTCTCGTGGCTCCCCTGTCTTACCCAGAGTTTTCAACTTTAATTTAGAAGCAAGACACTTTATACGTATTGAAATGATTTTTTTTCAGTGAATTTATACTGAACGAAAATTTTGCAAAGAAAATTGGCCTCCAAACTAGCCTAGACACTAGCCTAGAATTTATTGATCTCCCCGCTAGTCCGAGTTCTATCAGGACCGTCTCAATATCATGCCCCCCCCCCCCCCAGGCAAAGTGATACTATGGTAGTCCCATACTTTAGCTGGAAATAAACAGCCTACATATTTTCTACTTATTTCCAAAATTAATTGTACTATACAAAATATCATAAGGTGGGGGTCACTTATGGGCATGACGCCCCTCACGAGAGTGGGACTGACAGAGCTACAGCCCGGGGCCTAATATGGTTTTCATCATTTTTTTTTTCATACAATAAATTTCATATAGGGAAGGGGGTCTGAAAAATTTAGCCGGGGACGAGAAAAACCCCATCTTAGGGAACTTGTTGCAAAATTTAGGCGGTGAGGCCTGGGTGGGTCCATGCCCTAAAGAAGGCCCTGGTTTTATGGGTGGTTTTGTTGAATTCTCTTTCTCACCGTAAATGTTAGTCACTAATATAAAATCTTTATTTCTTCACACCTTAATTTTTCTTCTCAGCTCTCCAAACCACCTGTCATGGCCCCTTTCTCCATTTTCTTCCGTGGCCCCCTTGAAGTATCCCAGTACCACAAGGGGGCCATATGGCCCCCGGTTGAGAACCACTGGTCCAGAGTATATCGCCAGTTCATTTATTAGTTCTAAAAATAAGAATAAAACCACACATTCTCAAATTATAATTGAGTAATTGAGTTTGAGTTCACTTCATTGTTTACATACACAATCTACACCTCACACCGTGCACTGACAGTATTTATAAGTACCAGCAACAAATTTGCTTGGTATTTGAAACATACAAAAAAAGTCTGTGTCCTTTTTAGAGTTTAGATATTTTCTTGAATTTCTGGGAAAAAATACCGGGTGAATCGTTCTGAAATTTCGGTCATATACAGTATATACCCTATATTGATACTCACCATTTTCAGTGAAAATGTAGCGCATTTGGGGGGGGGGGGCAGACATAAAATTGAATAGGAAAAAAATGTTTTTGATCAAACCTGTCTCAGAAAAAGCAGCAAATTACTTTAACGAAATATTTTACTAACTTTGTGTAATACTTTTGTGCATTTTCGTGAGAATAACACGTATATTCACGAAAATATAAATGTTTATCTACAAAAAAATTCCGATTATTCATCACATGATTTTTTTCTTATAATATGTCGAGATTTCAACCAATTACGAAATTTACAGAAAACATGACGCTATTGCATGAGGCATCCTTGTACAAATTTAAAATGTGCCAAATCATTTTTCACACAAAAATACGAGTACTTTTAGTAAATGATTATTAATTTCGTGTGCACGAGAAATGTGAATTTAATTATTCACAATTTGATTGCCAGACATACAGTGCCACTCACATGAAAATTCCAGCTGAATGTCGTGGAAATTTAGAAAGATATACGCGATTTTGCGAGCTGTAATTTCGGAACTTGCTAAAAGTAACTAAACAGTAAGGGATTTCCCACAAATTGGTATACAATTATTATCTATTATTTGATTATATCGAGAATGAGCCAGCAGCATTATGCGAATGAGCGAACACACTTGTCTGATGTTATGTAAGAGAAGTATTTTAGTATAAACACGCGTGTATGATGCCAATATGAACAAACCGAAGTCAAAAATGGAGTAACGGGAAATAATCGTATACCAATTAATGGAAAACCCCTTGAATATTAAGAAACTTGAAACTTACGTTCAGCAAGTTTCGAAATTAATGCTCAAAATATCGCGTATATCTTTCTGCATTTTCATGGCATTAAGATGAAATTTTCACTAGTTGCGCTGTATATCTATATAAAAATCGAAGAAAGGAAAAAAAACAGCATTACGTATATATGTTACAGCCAAAGCCCGAAGTGTGGTCAATTCGCGAAGTGACCGGCCCCGTCGCGAATTGGCCAAGAGTTTTGGCCAAATTCCGAACTGCACAAATGATTCGGACTTTGGCCGGCTATTTCGTGAAGTGGCCGGAGATCCCTGGCCAAAGCTCGATGCCCTGATGTAAGACGGCCTGGTTGGAGCCAAATCCAGTTTTTTTAATTGCCAACGTGGAATATATGTCTATATATATATATAAAAAACTATAGAAATAATTATACAAAAATATAGTTTTTCTGTCAAATTTTCTGTCAATTCTCCTGGGGGGGGGGAATGATAACCGTACCGTAAATATGGTTTGATGTCTTGCCATAACTATCATGGACATAATTATCACGAACAAATACGCAAACTCGACGATAATACCGAATCATGTCTTTTGTTATCGGACTTTGCTAGGCATCTGCGGCTACTTCGCGATATGGTAGGGTCATTATTTAACGGAATTGACCAATTCGCGAAATGGCCGGCCCCGTCCCGAATCGGACAATTTCGGACTATGGCAGTAACATATACATATAAATACGGGGCAAAATCCGTTTTACCAGTTACGATTCATAACTGCAAGTCATTTGAAAGTTTTTTCGCAATTGTAAGTTATTAGGTTTCTAAAGTCACCGGTTACAGATATACCTGCTTTACAAACAATTTGGGACAGCTTGTATAGGTCGTTGTTTTATTTTGTGAAATTATGGTAATTAAATCCTCAAATTAATTGAAGGATTGAAGGACAAATGCATTAAATTGAAACATGATCAGCCAGTGAGAGTTATCCGGTATTGGAACACTCCTCAGGGCGTAAGACTGTTAATCCGTAGGTTAAAACCCCGTTCTTAACGCTAGTATGTTTTTCTGTGGTTCCCAACTTCGAGGCGCGAATGCAAAAGCCGATCGCTCCGTTAAAATGTCTCACAGAAGAGAGTGACAGTCCTACAATAGTACAAATATTGAATCCTTACACTTCACTCACAATTTGAAATTTAGATGGCAGCACCAAAAGTTGCGCTCATTGCGCTTCACTCATAGTTAGAAAAATCCATGACAGATGGCAGCACTACGCATTACGGGTATTACATAGTAACAAACTTTATGTTAAGTTCACAACACGTACACGTGCATTCCAACATATAACAATTCGTTAAAAATTCCGCAGAGGGATGTGGACGAGGGGTTCATGTGTGGTGTAGTATCACTGAAAATTCACGCACTAGATACTAGATACGCACTCAAGACTGTTAGGTATACACACACACTTACACTTCCATCACAACTCAATCGGTAGTAAATTGCTCATGGTGATAGACCGGTGTTGTGCTCGGTTTGAAAAAAAAGAAAAGCCATGAGAGTTATTAGTCTCGTGACTCTACGTCAGAGGTCTTCAACCTTTTTTCGTGTCGTGAGCACTGACTGTACCCAACCTCAAAAGAAGAGCACCCTTACGACAAGTTTGACGTACGAATCCATGAAAAATCATACTTATTTCAATTCTTGAATACAATTTGCACATGATGTTTAACTGGAAAGATGATCAAGTGCTCGAAATCGGACACGAGCATCGAGCACTCTGGGTACTTCAGAGGAGCACCGCATTTCTCGCGAGCAACGGGTTGAAGATGCCCGCTCTATCTACATTATGTAACTAACAACTCCGACGGGAAATCTATGGTCCATTCTAAAAAAAAATCCACCATTCCGGATCAAAATCCTTTCACCCATACACATCAAGAATACCATCAAGATCAATTCGGTCAGCCATATTCCCATCGAAATGCTGTCTAAATGTGGAAGATGACATGAAACGGCATATCTATCTGATATACGATATATTCGAACATAGTGAATATTTTAGTTTATGTGATTGTATATATACTATAACTTATATCGGATGAAGGGGGAAAAAAAACCGGAATGCTTCGTCGAAATTCTTTGAGATAGAAAAAGGAAAAAAAAAAGTGGGAAAAAAAGTCTGAACACTATCAGAATATCGAACCGGAGAAACTCAATATACATTCAGATGGTATCCCAAAGTGCGTGCGTGTGTGTGTGTGAGATGGAAAGGATCGGTGAGAGGATGGTAAATTCGGAATAGACGCTGCTGGGAGATGAGGATACCGTGTGTAGGTGGGCTTCCTATGTGAATGAGTTTGAGACGAACCACTAACTGTTGGAGGGACCGATTCCCCTTCGTAGATGGAAGTCCTGGATCCACGGGAAAAGAGGGAGTTTGCTGATGACACATTCTATAGGGCAGTTTGAGTAGGGGTATGACTTGTACGTTCTGCTTCTATACGATCGGGGGTGGGGAGAATAGAATGGGAACGTTATTAAGAGTAGGAGGAAAAGCCTTCTTAGTCACGCCATTCACTCCTCACAGCTCCGGTTTTTTAGTTCTTTTTACTTATTTCTACGTGAAATAAAAATCGTTTCACCCATCCAATCGCCCCGGTTTTTTTTTTCAGGGGAGGAAACAATAAGGAACTTCATTTTTTGGAGAAATTCCCGGAATCGCTATGCACTGCTCGACGGGGAAACGGGAGAGAAAAATCTCACACACACACACACACACACATATATATTTTTTAATCTCAGATACGTACTTGAATACTTAAAAAAATAAATAAGTACAGCATCAAAGGGACTGTAAAAATATTGCGGATAATATTAGGTTTGGAAAGTACTGAGGGTGTGTGTTGTGGCAGTTTTTTTTTTTTTCCGTAAAGATTTCACCACTAATCTTCTTGAAGAGATAGAGAGAGAAGTGTATTTTTTTCTCTCTTCTGTGAACTAAGTTGCTAATCATAACTAAAAACATTTTCAAAAGTAATTAAAGTTGCCGATTATCACTAGGTATTGCTGGAAAATTACTAGTTATTGGAAAATACGGTCTACTGCTGTTCACAATCGATTGAAATGTACCTCACCAAAAAGAAGGTGCATAAATCACAAATGTGGGACATGAATATATTTGGTAATTAGAGGCGTAAATTATCATAATATTACTTATAAGGCATGAAAATAATCTCAATTCTTGATTTCAGTAAAGAATAAAAATCCATGGGTTGAAAATGCGGTGAAAAACGGGGCATTTTTTGAAATATCGTCGAGACGGCCGGTATTTTACGTGAAGGTCCCGTAAAATACGAGTCATAAGGTCACTCCGTATATACAAGTTTTAAAATACCGCATATCTGGCCCGCTGATGAAAAAGGGTTTTATCTGTGGTTCCCAACTTCAAGGAACAAATGCGAGCCAATCTCCCTTTTAAAAAGTCTCGCCACAGAGAGCAACAGACCCACAAACAGTACAAATGTAATTCAATCATAACACATCCCTCACTTCACTTCTGAAATATAGATGGCGGCACTGAAAAATCAAACACAGCACTGCATACGCACTCATACTGTTAGGTACACACATAGTTACACTTTCGGCACAACTCACGAAGTAGTAAATCGCCCATACATGGTGATAGACCTGAGGTGTGCTCACTTTGAAAAAAATGAAAAAAAAGATGATTAAAAAGGGGGTTGTGCAACTACTGCATTAAATGCATGCACATACCGTTTATGCCAAAAACAAAACTAGAAATTTCAGTGTGCTTTTAACATCTACATCAGTGATTCCCAACGTAGGCGTTAATGCCTCCTGGGGGGGGGGGAGGAATGGAATGTTCCAGGGGGCGGTTAGAAGCTACGGGTATAACATAGGATTCTATGGGTTCGACGATGGGAGAAAAAAATTTCTGAAGAAGGGGGCGATGGGACAAAAATGGTTGGGAAACTATGATCTACATTACATGATACCACAAAAAATTCAATTTTTTAAAATAATAAAAATGCATTTTTAACAACTTAAACTATGATTCTACCAAAAAAAAACCTTCCGAACTTTCGGGCCGACCGAATAACCGAAAATCGAATATCATTGATTTCATTCAAACCAAATGCAAATCACAATAATCTTCTAGAAACAACGAGCCTGTGTATCATCGAAAAAGAAATTACATACTTCAAAATCATCATTTGCATGAGAAACAAAAATTCCATCCACTCTCATTAAAAAAAGATGTACATGGAAATGACCGGGGAGAAAACTCGAGATTTAATTATCACGTCCATGTTGTCGCAATGAAGACTCCATTAAAAAAGGGGGGGGGGGACGTGAAATTTCAATTAACGTTGAAAAGAGGGAGAAAATATTTCGAATTGTTTTTTAGAGAAAAACATGAGTTTTTCCTCATTTCGTTCAATGTCCAGCATGAATCCGGCGTCAACGTCACCTCAATCTCATTATAAACCCGTTTGATGTAATGTAATTGCATTTTTGCGTGTCTCAATATCTCAAGAAACGGAAGCCAAGCAAAATAATAATAATAATTATTATTATTATTGTTATTACAATAATAGGGTAATAATTCTCACAACTACCAGAAAATAGCCGCCGTTTGGCGGGATTTAATTCAATAATACCAGTCTATAATTGTATTTAATAGCGGTGTCGCAATACTATATCATTTTTGATGGATGGTTTATGTGCTTTTTTGGTATTTCTTATTCATTATTATTGTTATTATCGCGCTGTATTTTGAATGTCGAGTATCCAAAAGCTCGTAAAAGAAATACATAATTACAATGATGATGACAATAATAGTGAATGAAAAGGGACGAAAATACTTTTCGTAGGGTTCTTTTTTGTATTCGTTATTATTAATTTTAATACAGAATTTCTCCATGTGGTTAATATTTTTTTCGGCTCAGCCCTCCCCCGCATAAGGAACGGGGATTCCCGTAAGTATCTTTTACAATTATTGAATACAATAATGTATGGTTTAATGATTATTGTCACGTGAGATATTGTATAAGGAGTGGAGTATTTGGTGGTTGGGGGGGCTCTTAGCGGGCTGCAGCCCAAGACGGAAGTTCAGAGAGAGGGGCGTCAAATTTTGCATAACAGATACGGAGAACTGGCTGAATGAAGAGATATCGGTGTTTCAGGGAAGGAGAAATTCATCTCTGTTCCTCACGTGGACTTGAACCGCGGTCCCCGGACGATTGCTCTACCACATAAGCTATGAAGACGGACAGAGATCTTCCCCCTTGGAGTATATGTAGTGTGCACCCACGCTGAGTTGGCCTCTGGTTACGTCATGAAACGTCACGCGATAGGCGATTCCATTCATTTTCTTTCAGTAAAAAGGTCGCGGGGAAAAAGAGCAGGTAGGTATTTTCCGTTGGCGTCTTTTGCGCTATTTTTAGCGAGTTCCCCCCCCCTTTTCCTCCCGTTTCCCCTCCTTGGAAATGAACCCTCCTTTTTAGCGTCAAGGTCAGAGGCCAACTCAGTATGGGCATACAATATATGCTGAATGGCTCCATGCAATGGACGGCGGCTACGTTCCGCTAATAGCTAGCAAATGACATCAGGGCCACCAGACGGCGACGTATATGTAGAAGGACGTCACTTTCCCCTGTTAAAACAACAGATACAGGGAACTGGTTGAAGAGATATCAGTGTTTCAGCATATACACACACATACGCTTCAAGGGGGAATAATCCTGTCCGTCTTCACAGCTTAGTTGGTAGATCGCTCGTCCGGCAAACGCGAGTACGTGGTTCGAGTCCCCGTGAGTGCAGCGATGAATTTTACTTCCCTAAAACACCGATATCTCTTCATTCAGCCAGTTTTCCGTATATGTTGTATTAACAATGGAAGAGTGACGCTTTTTTACAAAATTTTGTAAAGCGCACCATAAATCTACCTTTGCCAGAGAGCGAGGGCAGGTCAGTGAACGATTTAGAGGGTTTGCAAGTGTATGAGTGTACAAAAAAAAGTGTGCAAGCACGTGACGAATGAGCAAAAGAGTGACCTATAGAGCATGTTAATGGCCAAAAGAATGGCCTAATGCGTATGGCGAGTGATCAAAAGGGTGCCCTAGAGCGTATGGCGAATGATCAGAATAGTGACTGACCACAAATGTGACCTAGAGCGTGTACACGCAGATGAATGATCAAAACAGTGACCTAGAGCATGCGTGAGAATGGGAGTGACCAAATGAGTATGCAAGCACTTGAGTGATCCAAAGTATTATACGTAAGCATGTGAGTGACCGAAAGAGTGACTACTTGGAGACACAGGCATGTAAGCAGAATAGGGCAAACGGGTTATAGCACAGGGTAGCGAATTCTAGGGTTGAGTAGTCAAGGAAATTAGTCTGTAATGGAGAAAGGCGGCAAAATTCGAGTAGCACACAGGCGGAAAAACCCTAAACCCGTCTGTGCGTATAAGTATCAAGGGAGTGAGTGAGTGGCCGTATGAGTGACTAAGTGAGTGCGTGGAAGTGAGCTGGCGAGCGAGTGAGTCTTTATAAATACGGGCACTCACTCCCACTCACCTACTCACTTCACTCAATCACTCACTGGATCATTCATACTGTCACTCACCTGTTACTCACTTGGTCACTCGTTCATTAACCCATTCACTGGTTTATTCCGTGGTGAAATGCACCACGGACGAAATCCCAGGAGCAAACTATCGAGAACTAAGTTTCAGTAAACCGACATGAGTGTCCATTATTGAGAGATTGCACTGTTTTACTAGACCCGCGAAATATCTGTCGAGCTACCAGAAAGCTATACAGAACTAAGTGAAACCTCGATACAACGATACTCTGTGAACCGAGAAAAAAATATCGTTGTGGAGAGGTTATCGTCATTTCGAGAGGTAGCATTATCATCAGGCACTAACAAATTTCTGCTGTTGTTGGCATCTCTTCTGAATTCACGTTGCTAGTACCACCATATAAAAAATGCATTTATAAGTATTTATTCGAAACAAGAAATGAAATTCTGATTGATTAGTTGATGGATGAAACGCAGTTGGTTGTTTCACCCTGTATATTAGTTTACCAGCAACACAGAAAGTAGCTTCACGGCAACTTCATTAACACTTTCAAAGGGTAGATATAACAAAATACAGATGCTACTAGACACCCTCGGAAATAAACAAACATTGGCGAGGAATTTAAAAAATATATTGAAGGTGATTTTGAGCAAAATATAAAAAATATCGTTGTAGTGCTTTCCAAATATCCTTAAAACATTTCGTTATAGAGGGATTTATCGTAGTAAAGGAAATTGTTTTATCAAGTACTAGCCAAAGTCGAATACGATTTGAAAAAATATCGCTGTAGAGGGATTTATCGTTATATCGAAGTTCCACTGTAGATTTGGCTCGCACATTATAATTGGTCGCACTTCCGTAATTGAAGCTGATTGGCATGAAAACACGTCAAAAACAAAATGTCTTTTTTGTGGCTAATGATGGGAAAGAAATACCCTTGATATAACATACACCGTGGATATAACATACGAAAAAAAAAAGAGAACGCTCTCTTAACCTGGAAAATAATTCGGATATAGCATACTGCGAACAAACAAACCTAAGGAAAAGAATCCATAAACTAAGTTATTTGTGCGACAAGCATCGTATGGGATTGGTATCTTGACGTTTTTTATACATAACGAAAAGACCAGAATCTCTTTATGGACCAGAAATAGAATTACGCAGCGTTTCTCAGCATATGGTCCACAGGCAGATTTGATAAAATTATTCACCCGTTGTAATTGCTATTAGTAATATCCATATTTGGGTTCAAATAAAATTATACGTTCATACTTGGGTTCACCATACATCATCGAGGAGAATGCAGGAAATCGCGATATTGAATACAGAATACCACAAAATTTTGCCAAAAATTTCAATTTATTGCTTTGAATACAATTCGCTAATTACTGCTAAAATTTCTGAAGGGTGTGGAAATAAAGGGCTACTATACAAATCGCAGTTAACACAAATAAACAGTATTTCACGAAAAAAAAAAAATTCAAATGATCTGATGACCATAATTCATTGAGAAAAAATGCGGTAAACTGGGATCTTAAATAATAATCCCCGTAAAAATACGGGACATCGCCAATAATCATCAAAAAAAGTGTTGGCACAATCAATGATCGTAATTGAAATTACTAGGAAATTGCGGGAAAAGCGTTGAACACCCGACAAAAATGTGAGAGGAATATTTAGAATTTTTGCCATAATTATCATAATAGGCCTATAATTTATATTATGAAATAGCTTTTGTGTGTTTTATACGTATTAGTAATTATTATAAATTCAATTAAGTATGGTTGAAAAATCGGAACAAATGCATAAAAAAAAATGTCTGAAAAACGAAAATTGCTGGTATGTCTTGTAATACGGGACATAAGTGGTCCGTCAAATTGTTTCGGGCTGGTCCTTGTTTTCAGAAAGGTTGAAAAAACACTGTTATAACCGAACTCGACTGTAGTTGGTATTGAAAATTATGGTTTTTTTTCTTTGCAAAATCGTGGGCTTTATGGATTTCTTCCGCCAAGCTCCACGATCGAAATGCGTTCACTCGCCTTATACCGAATTATATTAATGAGTGCATTCACTCGCTTTCACCGGCACACCTACTGGTAACGTATTTGCGAAAGTGAATAATAATGGTAGCCAAAAGAAAGAGGAAAAAAGAAAATATAAAACAACGTCGGGTTCAACAACTCTTTGGCAGACTTACTATACTTAAATTGTCTCCCGGCAAGAAAATTAGCGTCAAGCATGACCCGTTGCACTCCCGTCGGAGAAAAAAAATATATATATATAGGTAGTAGTGTGGTCATCTCCTGTTTTAATCTAAGTATGCACGCCAATTTTCGGAAGAACCAAGCTTAATTTCTACATTTCGTGGATCCCCCAGATACCAATCTCTGGGAGATTGTTCTAGTCTCTCTCCCAAGTCTTAATAATTCCGATTATTCGGAAGTCGACTCTTTCCTTGTCCGTCCAAGTCTCTCTGTCATCAGATAAGAAGCCACATCGGCAAGTCATGCGTGAACAAGGTCACAAAGTCACCCATTTTCATCATGAATTCAGTGGAGCTGCTGCTGCTGTTGTTGCAGACGCCGTCGCCACCGCCTACTCGGGGGCGGTTGCTTCGAAAAATACCGACTTCATCAAGTTGATCTTCGTCCGTTGTTTGCTAGACTGTGGGTTGAATGATCTGCGGACATGCCATCAAGACCAAAAAACAACAATAAAGTCACTTTCTTTCAATAATAATAATAATAACAATGGTAATAAGCCGATAAACTCGTTGGGAGAAATGATGGGTGTCTTCAGGGAAGAAGACAATCCACATCCACAAATTGATTGAGCTCACTCACCACGCAGTCAATTTCGAAATTAATATGAATAACGTGAAGAGATTTTGATGGAGAATGCAATGTTTTCATGTTTTGCCATGTTTGTTTATTCTGGATCAGTTGTTTGGCAAAGAATGTTTCTCTATATGGTACGCCTATTCTGAATCTGTTGCTTGACATCAACCACTTAAGTGCTCATTTTTCATACGCCGTTTTTATTCTGGATAAGCTTCTTGACACAAAATAAACAATTTTCCTTCCATGTCATTTTTATTCTGATTCACAAAATTGGCATCGGTTTAAATTTTTCTCCGTATGATACGTTTATTCTGGATCAGCTGCTTGACACCGACTCCTTAAATGGGTCCGATCTTGACCAATGGACCCAATCATGTTTATTCTGGATCAACTTCTTGGCACAAAACAAATTATTTCCCTTCTGTATCATTTTTATTCAATAGCTTCCCTGACGCAGGGGTACAACAGAAACTGCGTCATGGCCACATCGCTACTGCAGGAAGAGCCCCACACCGAGGGGTTAGCGTACCAAGCTTTCGGTGAGTATAAAAAAAAAAGCTGCCGTTCTCTCGGAATCGGCAATAAATTGTAGGTCCCGGTCCAGTCAGCGCTCGTACGCAGAATATGACCGTATGCGACAAAAATTATCAAATGATCAGGTGGAACCTTTCGATTGGTCATTGTGAAGTCTTTTTATTAATGCTGTAGAGCGCTTTCGTTGCATTTTTATTCGTGAAGGGTACGTAAATGGTACGCAGTACGTACGAAAACAAACATAATCTTATTGCTGTCATCACTAAGCTTAGAAGACGGTTACATTAATCCTTATTTATGGCTAATCTCAATCAATGACATCCCGAATGATGAAGATTATAAACAAAACAAAAAAAGTGTTTTTCTTGATTAAAACAAAATTTTTTCATGTCTCGCCTTACACTTTTTTTCCAGGTTTTCACCTTTACTATAATTCAAACAATTTTTTTCCCCTGGAGCAGTGTAACATTTTGATCAAAATTATTTTCTTGTGGAAAATATTCAGTTCCTCTTGTAAATATCGCTCTAAAATTTTCACGTTATTTACACCTTCAGGTTTTCGAGGGATGGCGATTTTTCGGTTGTCCTTCATTCCTCCAATCCATCAATTTCTCTTCAATCGGCAGTTTTTAGCATTAAATTAAGAATTTTGCTCACAACTAGCGATGTCCGGTATTTTCCCGTACATAGGTTTTTATTTTCTGTAATTTTACGCTATGAAATATTGGTCGGCAATATTGAATTATCTACCAGCGGTCTTACGAGCATACACTCAGAACACACATTCCGGCACGTGTCGATTCGTTAGAAATTCCGAAGAGGAATGTGTACGAGGTACATGTTCGGTTAAGTAGTAGCTGTCTTACGATCAAACACGTACAAGAAAACAATTTCAACGTGTACGAGCCGCCATGTTTGTTCAAGTTCCTAGATATGGACGGCTTTGACCACCCTCCACACAGGGTACCGCGCCTAGAGTTCAGGTGATGTGACGTCGTCAGAGCCTTTTCATGTAAATGGGGGGAGTAGAGATCGCTTTCTATATAAAAGAAGCAGTGGCAGCGGAAAACCGCAAACGCAATGTTTCCCTCATTTTTAAGTAATTTTTTTCCATGTCATGGCAATAATTGAAACCCGGCAATATGAATTCATAATCGGGAAGCCCAGTAAACGTTCTGAAATCCGACATTTGCCGGGCTAAATCCGGAAAGTTGTCAGGTCTGCATAAAATGAAAAAAAATTGCGATTTCTCTTTTCTTGTTTTATCACAAGCCATCTGTATATTTTGAAAAAAAAAAAGACAATTGCATATATATCCATGTATCAGCTTAAATTGAAATCGACTATTTTTTTAAAGAGAAAATATTTTCGGAATATCCTTCAAGAAATACAGCATTGAGAAAGAGTTGATATAAAGTGATTGTGTGTTGAAGGCGTGGAACATGGACTCGTGTTTCGCACACGTTAACGACATTTACAGCAATCAGCGGCCTGGAACGACCGATTCCGGGTTTCAAACCTTGGATCCCTTTGTAGTTTCGTCCTTGTCTCTTCTCTCTACTATTCCACGCTTTTGTTGTACGAAAAACATTCCGCTCCTTATAATGATCACGGTACAAATAAATAAATGTGTGTGTGTGTGTGTGTGTGTGTGTGTGTGTGTGTGTGTGTGTGTGTGTGTGTGTGTGTGTGTGTGTGTGTGTGTGTGTTTTATATTATTCTTTAATTCTTTTTTCCTTCCATTCACTCCCATCCGGAACTTCGGTGGCTCTTTCTGGCGAAGAAATCTCGTGCCTGTAATTGTCTACCAGGCCTCCATTCTTCTCGAAGTCTATTTGATAAAAATAACAATAATAATAATAATAATATAAGCCGGAAGAATGCGGAAATTTCGAAAGAAAACATAGTATCGAATAGTTGTGTTGAAATCGATCAAAAAATTCTGTTTTAGTTGTGTATATTTTCCTTGGTGAGAATATATATATATATAGTAACACTATAGTGAATATTTAAAGTATAAGCGTTAATATAGTCGAACTTAGTTGATTCGAAGTCCAAAATTTACTGGAAAATGTTCGACTTCACCCAATCAATCTATCCTGGATCTGTAAAATAATGACTACGTGAATTGCATCTCAATCATCATTCATATAAAATAATAATTATCAATTATTAAAAGTTTATTATCAATTACGAAATTGTTTTCCGAATTTCAATTATTTATAATTATAATAATTAATTTTAGCTGCTACACTGCTTCGCTGTTCTGGAATCTCAGCATAACTGCAGAATTTCTTAACAATGCTCAGTCTTATTTACAGGAACAGTTTATGATCATCCGTTACGAAATTTTTCTCATCATCTGAATGCCATCAAGCAAATATACTTTTATTAACATATTACAATTTTGACTTCCCGATAATTTCCATACTCTTGATGACGATAAAAAGATTTAGATTCCGAACGATGCATTTTGGTCCATCTGTTGAGTAACATAATCGGCATTAAGTGGCACACGTTCTCGATGCGTGTTCCAGCTGAAAAAAGTTAAAATTGGCATCGAATTATCAAAGAAAGAGTAGAGAAAACAAAATTTTCAAATTTTTATTTGTCTTTCAAGATTTGTTGTTTAACAACTTCATCGAGAAAAGCAAAGTCTGACTTCTTGTAGAGTTTTTCCAAACTGAATTTGCTCGTATAAAAATTATGTTTTCCCTCCAACTTCGAATTATCCAAAACATTCGAAAAAAAAGTTCAGATTAAACAAGAAGTTTTAACATTAAATCAGATAGAAAACTCAAGGGGAGTTCGTGAAAGTTCGAATCATCCGAGATTCGAATTAATCAAGTTCTACTTTATTAGGACGTATCGAAAATTCTGGAGGTTTTCATAAGAAAACGATTTCGCTTCTGATGTTCTGTGGTTTCCTTTTTTTTAAATCGTATTTGAATAGCAATTTTCAACCTGTGGCGCACGTACATCAGGAGGTACGTGAAGGGCCGTTCAAGGGGATACCCGGAAAATAATCAGCAATTGTGGAGATAAAATGGTTCTCAAATATAACTCTACCAGTGTTTCCTCAAAGTGTAGGTCGCGGCTCCTACAGACGTCGAAAACCTTTGTCAAGGGTGTCGCGACGAGCTGAAAATATTGACGTGTGTGCCTGTTTATGATTTGAAGTGGTTATTTTATGAATACGCACTCCGGCGACAAAGGGCGTCTGGTGATAACATTATCCGAAGTCTCTATAACTATAAACCAATTTTTTCCCATGCCATATTGGTTCGTTCCGTTCTTTGCAAAAGTGACAAAACACGCGAATGATACCATTATCCGTGATTCCAATACGCGCAGTCGACTGTATATTTTCTATTCCGTTCAAGTCAAAAGAAATGGGTGGCTATTACATATGAGTCAGCGTTTCAGACTGAACGTAATGCTCGAGAACACAAACGGTGTTAACCTTTGCATTATCGTGGTATCAGGTCCCGTGACAAAAAGAAAAAATGTCAAAATGCTATCATCTCGATAGTGCACTGCCGTCTCTGAACCTGAAGTGAAGACATGAAGGTCGATATGGGCGCCAATAGCAATTTCTATCCAGATCATCATACCGTTACAATGGGGAATTATCAGTTTATTCCTTAACTTTTGGACATGAGTGTGAGATATACAAGGTGCCCACCAAGACCACTCAAGCTGTGCATAGCCAGATTCCTCACTTGGAATACATAAAAAATCCCCAAAGAACTGTACCAGTACGACCCATAGTTTTCGAGAAAAATGCGAAAGAAAAGTATGACGTCATATCCGGTGCAAGGGAAAAAAACTTTATTGGAAACATGAACATCGTTATTTGCATATGTTTACATCGGAAGGTCCACCGCGCGTATCGAGGCATGCATGCGCGCACCATGGAATGACGTGGAAAGTTTTTTTCTCTTGCAGCGGTTATGACGTCATACTTTTTCTTTCGTATTATCTCTGGAAAACTATGGGTCTCACAGGTACAGTTTTTTTGGACATTTTTTACGTATTCCAAGCGAGGAATCTGGCTGTGAAGAGTTTGGGCGGTCTTGATGGGACACGCTGTAGAGTGCCCAAGATATCACGGGAACAGATATTTTCAGGATTTTATGCTCGTAACAAAACTCGTAAACAAAAAAATCATCAGGTCTCCGCTGGGACTCGAACTCAAGCCCCCTGTTGCATACCGAGCAGGCATGCTACCATATACACCACTGGAGACACGACCCTGCGTTCCTTATTTCACTCACTGTGGCGTGAAAATATTGACGAGTAGTTTCGCTTTTAGCATGTTTGGCTTTTGTACAAAGTAAAAGATTTTATTTTTTTCAATTGTGTGCGAGTCAGTTTTTCCGTCTCTTCTTCCTTTCCTAAAACCTCTTCTCAAGGCAGAAGTTCTGCAACAATACATTGTTGATAACAACCCTCACGGATTATTAATTAATTGCCTTAGAAACGACCCT
The DNA here is from genome assembly GCF_987345545.1 of Pholcus phalangioides. Lineage (NCBI taxonomy): Eukaryota > Metazoa > Arthropoda > Arachnida > Araneae > Pholcidae > Pholcus > Pholcus phalangioides. The sequence continues at coordinate 90,077,500 of NW_028301608.1, read as the reverse complement.
TTGAAAAAAATTACCCTAGAAAAAAAAAAGTTTGTATAATACTAGAAAGGGACGTAAATAATTAAAATGAAAGCAATCTAATTATGGGTTATTCTCGCAAACCTATAATTCCCAATGTTTAAGCCCCATGCATCAAAAAATCCATATTAAATATTCCATTTTCAAACTAGGTAATGGTATTGTTATTATTATGGCGCTTGTAGAAATCACGGTTGGCGTCAGTGTGAACATGCCTGAAAATATTCCCCCTTATTATTATTATTATTATTATTATATATTTTAATTTTATTTCTTGGAGCTCTCAACATAACGGTGCCCGGAACATCACGTTCATGAGCCCAGAAGATGCCCGATCAATAAACCACACAAGCCGAGAACCGCCATCTCAACTGTAAATGTTAGTTTTCCACGAACTGGAAAGAGGTTAATAGTTGTACAAACTGATCGAATATATCTGCTGTCGGAATACGAACATCGGTCATTCGCAGACGTATCGTTCGGTTCGTCCCTCGAATAGCAGAAATTGAATTTCGTCTACACGAGGAGAAACCACAAGCGTTGGTCCACAAAACTCGAACGTAGAGAGTAGAGACAGAGTTTGTTACTCGTAGCGTTCAGTATAATATAGTCCCGCTACAGCGTTTCTCAACCTTTCTCTGAACCCAAGGACCAGTAAAATATCTTGAGATGATTCTCGATGGACCTCCTACGTACAGCATGAGTGGCGTGACTAGGTGTCCCGTATTTTACGGGACATTCTTGTCTTTTTTTCCCGTTCCGACTTCATACAATTGTTCCGTTCTCTTCAACAAAGCTTATTCGAATTTTTAATCTTTACTTGAAAAATAGAGATAACTTTTATAACTTATAAATCATACTATGATAATTATGCTATATACTATTATTAATACTAATTTATCATGATCAACGTTTCTTCCGTGAATTACGTTTCAAGCTTCTTTGAGTTCGTAGTCCTTTATTTTTCACCCATTCATTGTTTTCAGCCATTTCAGCAACAATTGGTGATTTTGCCAACGTATGAAAATGTTTGAGGAAAACAATTTGCAGTATACCGTATTTTGTTGTCGTATTTCACACAGATCACAGTTTCCCCTATATTTCTCAATGGAAATGGGTCCCCAGTCATGATGAATGCTTTTTGGCACAGTGGTCCGTGCACCATAGGTTGAGAAACACTAATATAGCCGATTCCGCTTATAATGTTCCCACTTAGCGTTTTCCCGACTTATTTTCGTGATCCCAACTCTAACTAAAATTCATAAATATTTCCCGTTTGAAGCGATTTCCCGCTTACAACGTTGTTTAATGATAGTAAAAAAAACATTATAAGCAGGATCGACTGTAGTCAAACTGTTTCGTTCGTCTGGACATACGTTAAAATAAACTACCAACTCTCAATGCACACGCACGTAATAATTTTTGTGAAACTAATTTTCCATTTTCAAATATAATAAACCCTTGATAATATCAAATATCACAAACCCAAAAACAATCTGAGAGAGACACATATATATAGGGTGTCTAATAAATTCTTAAATATTTCAAAAATTCATACAACTTGAAGGAATCGCTGTACTTGAATGCGGTTTACAGAAATGCTAGGAGAGTTTTTTTTTCATACAGAAAAAAAATTAGCTTAAATTTCAGTTGATAGAGGACGCATTCATAGGCGTATTCAAAATTTTCTCGAGGGGTTTTCCAGATATATTTTTCCTTCTGAGGGGGGGGGGGTTACGTTTTTTCTTGCAAAATAACACTATAATCTTGTCTCAGGGAGGGGGGGGGTTGGAACCCCAAAACTCCCCCTTTGCGTACGCCAATGGAGTCATGTAACTAAAGCAAATTCATTAATATTGATTTTCCAAGTATAGTAATAGCGGAGAGTGACATCATCTTCGGATAAGTCACGATATTTTACCGGCGATTATGCATATTGCTCGAGCGCCGTTGATTAATTTTATGTATTTTCTTAAATTAATCACTTTTACCGGTGATCATGCATAATACCCAAGCGTCGCGTCACTGGTAAGCATGATAAATCGTACTACATGATATACCGATGATTTATATATGTATCATTGTATCGGGGTACGATCGTAAAATTTGTTATCATTATATCGAGTTCCGACTATATATATCACACATACTTGAATCATTAGTTTTTTTTCATATTTATGAAATTCACCAATTACACAAGAGTATTATGCATAATCGCAGAAAAAAAGGTGATAAGATTCAAGTATTTCTCAAATTACCAATCACACTTGGTTACTACGCATAATATCCGGTAAAAGTGATATTTTTTTCAATATTCATCAAACTTACCAAGACGATTGGTAAGTATATATAATAACCGATTTATCACATTTACCGTAAGATACAAAAGAAATCCTGGGAACATTAATTATAAAGAGAAGCCAATCATTCTGACTCATTAAGCGAAAATTTCCCCGATTACACTCTTTGAAATTACGCTAATAATATACGTCAAAGATTCCACAAAATGGGGTAAAAAAAAGTGAAAAACTTCTGAAAAATTTGCAAGTTGAAATTAATGAAGTCTTCTATACTTACCTTCAGATTACTTTCGTGATCCATCATTTACGCTCAATGACGATCTTCATCTTGAAAATGAGGGATTTTATGTGCGTTTGAATTTTAATTTTCTTCTCAATTTTCCCTAATATATAATTTTTTTTTTTGCTTGTTTTTAATTATTTTAAAAGAAGAGATAACCTCTTATTTTCCAGAATTGCCATTGTGATGACTTAGTAAATCAACTCTTCGAAAAATAATTACGATTCAAGTGTCTTTCGTATTGTTTTCCGTTTCGTCTTTTCGTCTTTAATTACGGAAATGGTGCATATTCCGTATTCATTATGATTCAAAAAATAATTCTCATGTTAATTATGTTCAAATTCATCTTTATTGTTTGCAGTTTTAATCTGAGATAAAGCTTTGGAATGAAATGGCATTTCATAATTACATACGAAATTATTATGTTTATGTAACACAAAATGATAGGGTGGACTGTAAATATTTCAACGTGTTATCGAAATCGATTGTTGAATACTTTGGAATCCCTTGTCAAAAATCTTTGAGAATCATTGAAGTTATTAACAAAAGAATTAATGATACTCAAATAATTGTTGAACTAGTCAAATAATCATTGTTGAACTAGTCAAATAATCATTGTTGAACTAGTCAAATAATCATTGTTGAACTAGTCAAATAATCATTGTTGAACTAGTCAAATAATCATTGTTGAACTAGTCAAATAATCATTGTTGAACTAGTCAAATAATCATTGTTGAACTCTTCCAAAAACGATTGTTTAATTCTCCCAAAAAACCGTTATTGAACTCTCTCTCTCCAAAAATCATAATTCATTTTCCCCATAGTTTTTTCCCCAATCATTTTTGCGTTGAATTTTCTATAAATCTTTGTAGAGCTTCAAGAACTATTGTTCAACTATTCAAAAATCACTGAAAATCATCTAAAAATCATTTTGAAAATCATTTAAAAAATCATTTTGAAAATCATTTAAAAAATCATTTAAAAAATCATTTAAAAAATCATTTTTTTAAACTTTCCAAATTCATTGCTAAACATTTCAAAAGTTATTGAAAAGTCATCGGTAATCGTTGAAATTATTAAACAAAATGCTCAATCCTTATATAAATTATTGTGTGTCGAACTTTTCTAAAAGTCTGTTGAACTTTTCCGAAAATCATGGTTGAACTTTTCCGAAAATCATTGTTGAACTTTTTCCAAAAATTATTTTTGATCAGATCAACAATCATTAATGAATTTCCTCCAAAAATCATTATTGAATTTTCTCCAAAAATCATTATTGAATTTTCTCCAAAAATCATTGTTGAATTTTCTCCAAAAATCATTATTGAATTTTCTCCAAAATTCATTGTTGAATTATTCAGCAATCACTGTGGAATTCTTCAGCAATCATTGTGGAATTCTTCAGCTATCCTTGTGGAATTCTTCAGAAATCATTGTTCAGCTTTTCCAAAATTCCCTGAAAAACTCACTAAAAAATCATTGTTCAACTTTACAGAAATCATCAACAAGGTTAATGCTAAATCTTCAAGACTCACTGTTGAAATCTTCGAGAGACTCTGTTGAAATATTCGAGACTCCGCTGGAATATTCGAGACTCATTGTTGAAATCTTCGAGAGACTCTGCTGGAATATTCGAGACTCATTGTTGAAATCTTCGAGAGACTCTGCTGGAATATTCGAGACTCATTGTTGAAATCTTCAAGACTCATTGTTGAAATCTTCAAGACTCATTGCTGAAATCTTCCAGGTTCATTGCTGAAATCTTTGACACTCAAATAAATTTTTCGACTCATTAATAACCTAATTGAGTCCCATAGAGTATCAGCCAAACGTTTCTACGATTAAACTATCGTAAAAAAATGTCCTTACATTTCTATTGCACTTGATCTCTTAACCGAAAAGTAATATGTGAAAACGAATCTAATTGAAATTTCTTATTCAAAATTTAATTTTTGAATTTCTCATTTAATTAAAAATCCCGAACACAATAGAAATTGCTCTAAATTTAATCAGAAAAATAATTAAAGAAACAAACTAGTAACTAATATTGACGTGGATTGCAGGCAACACGTTTCTGCTATTAGCAATAAGCTCCCATTGACAGGAACGTCCATTGGTATTTTTCTTTTTTCACTCGTAAATAATTGGATTTAGCAAATTCTTTAAATTCTTCAAAAAAACCTCTTTTTTCTGAAAGATTATAGAAAAAACAGGAATAAATGGGAAAAACCTCTTAAAGGAGATTTTTTTTATTTCGTCTCCTCCATTCTTTGAAGTTTTAGAGGAAAAAATTGCATTCTTTTAGGATTTAATGCTTCTGTTTCTGAGGAAAACTTATTGTTCATTATTTATGAAGAATAAATATACAGAGTGTCCCATAATAATTTAAAAATTGAAAAAAATCGGTATATTTGAATGCGGTTTGCGTTTTCACGGAGGGAGATTATTTTTGGAATAGAAAAAGAATTAGTTGAAATTTTGGTCGATCCCTGGAAATATGCCAATCAGATTCCTATAAAATGCAGAGTGTACGATTAACAGCTCATTTCTGAATTTTCCTGTTACTGGCGCTCACATAAGGTTTTCATTGTGATGTTGGCTTTATTGTGATGTGGATGTTGGACGTTTCAGACACAGAAGAGATTTAAGAAAGATTCAGGGCTCCTGCTCGACTGACACAGCGTCCTCCATCGGCAAAAATTTGAAATAATTTTCTTTTCTGCACCAAAAAAGAAATCCTCCTTCGCTGGAATAACTTTTTCGCAAACCGCATTCAAATATACCAATTCCTTTAATTTTATTAATTTTTAAACTATTTATAAATTTATGGGATTCAGAATTCCTTCCCAGAACCTTTCTTCAATCTCTTTTGTGTCCGAGCAGACAGGCTGAAGTAAAACAACTTTGACAACTGTATTTTATCTACCAGTGGCAACGTCACTATGAAAACCATACGTAAGCGCTGGTAACAGGAAAATACAGAAATCGACCGGTAATCGTACACCGTCAATTTAACAGGACTCTAATTTACATATTTCAAGTGATTTGTTTTCTTGCAGCGCTTTCTATGGACAAAAATGTGAACTACGGTAATTTTTTTTTCTATACCAAAAAATCCCCTTTTCCTCAGAATAACTTTTTCGTAAAACAGCATTCCAATATCTTCCAATTCCTTTATATTCCATGATTTTTAATCTATTTGCGAATTGATTTGACACTCTGTATATGAAAATTGTTTTAAAAATTAATTTTTTATTGGGAATCTGGGTAAAGTTATAATCATAAAGAATATTGTAATTATTAATGTAGAATTGTTGTGATATGTGATCCGATTATGTTTCATTTGCATTCTTTTAAATCGTTGTTCAACACTTAAAAATTAATTTTTGATTCGTTTAAAGTGTTTTTGTTGAACTCTTCAAATTTTAGTGTTGAATTTAAAAAAACAATTATTAGATTCAACAGAAATCATCTAAGTTATCTAAAAATCTGTGTTGAATTTTTCAAGATTCATTGTTGAGTGCTTCAAAATTATTTACTGAAGGTTTCGAAATTCATTGTTGATTGTGTTATGAAATACACTTCTTCGAGTGTATTCATTGCATTCGTTGCTATTCATTGCATTCATTTTCCTAAATCTATTGTTGAATTTTTCTAATTCCATTGTTGTATACTTCGGTATTATTGTTGAATTTTTCTAATTCCATTGTTGTATACTTCGGTATTATTGTTGAATTTTTCTAATTCCATTGTTGTATACTTCAGTATTATTGTTGAATTTTTCTAATTCCATTGTTGTATACTTCGGTATTATTGTTGAATTTTTCTAATTCCATTGTTGTATACTTCGGTATTATTGAATATTCTTCGGGAGTAAATTCACTGTTGAATACTCGGAAATTTCGGATTAACTGTTCAGTGCTTTGGAATTGATTGAATTCATTGCTTAATATTTCGATAAACATAATTTATTAATGAATTTTTCTAAATCCATTGTTGTATCTTCTCAATAGAATTAATCATTGAATTACTTCGGCATACATCGTTGACTACTTTGGAATGCATTATTGACGGCCACCTGGTAATCCAGTGGTTAGGGAGCTAGTCTCTGACTGTTCAGGTCTGGGTTCGAATCCCGGTTTTTTGCGCATGAATATCTACAAACGCTAACAAAAGGAGAGATTCCTGGAGAAATCGTTCTGATCTCTTTGGAATACGTTAGGATCACGTTATAAAATAAAATACATCGCTAAATACTCGGGAATTCATTGGTGAATATTTTAGAATTGTTGAGCACTTCAAAAAATTCACTGTTGTAAATTTCAAAATTCGTTGTTGAATTAACAAATGATTTGTTAAAGGTTCAAAAAAATATTGGTATTAACAAATAATTTTTTGGAATGGCTCGAAAATCATCGTGTGAAATCGTTCAAAAAATAACAGCTTACAACAATAAATTGTTTAGATCATCAAAAAGAGTCAATTTAATTCTTTAAAATTCATTTTTTTAGATTCTTCTACATTACATTATTAACATTTCACGAAAAAACATTGTCCTCGGTCACTGAAAAATTTCTTTCAACTACATTTGTATACTACTGTATACAATACTACTGTATACAATACTACTGTATACAACTACTACTGTATTTCTGAATATCCAAACGGTGTGGTCCAATCATGATTGCCCCTCGAACGTATGTGAAGAAACAGACAAACATTCAATTTCATCCATATATCGATCCCTATTGTTCATAAAAAAGATTTCCATTTTTTCCCTCAAGAAAACTCCCATCATCTTATACATTATACATTCCTTTTCGGGCTCTGAATAAATAAAATATACGAATGAATGTTTTTCGACGGAGACGGAATTTGAGTAAAACACCGTCAAACACGAGACGAAATGAAATATAAAATGCGATCGTCATAACCAAAGGCCGATAATACACGGCCGGTCTTTCTCCAGAGCCACACACTCGTCAAATGATTGATCGTTCGATCAAGTTTTTGGCAACTTCACAATCGTGCCCCAATTTCTTTTTGCTCTTGTGTCCAAGAATGTGGGACACGAACCGATGAAATTTCGACGTCCGTCCGATCATTGAATAATACCTTTTTTTTTTTTTTTTAATTTTCGATCTTGTCACCGGTCACTTTTCTTCCCGCCATTCTGATTATAACTGCGTGTACCATTTTTTTTATCTCTTTCTTCCATTCAACACTGCCATCTTCGAATCTGCCATTGACCATAACTCACGCATTTTCAAGATCTAATCAAATCTATTTCATTTTTTACTGTGATTTCTTCGATTTTTCCACGTCTTATAGTGACGAATTCTGCCCGCTACGATGAAAAGATCGGTACTCCTACCATACGTTGGATTAAAATCTATACAGGATGAATACTTCGGAATTGAAATCATTACTTCAGAATTGAAATCATTACTTCGGAATTGAAATCATTACTTCGGAATTGAAATCATTGTTGAATATTTCGGAATTGAAATCATTGTTGAATATTTCGGAATTGAAATCATTGTTGAATATTTCGGAATTGAAATCATTACTTCGGAATTGAAATCATTACTTCGGAATTGAAATCATTACTTTGGGATTGAAATCATTACTGTGGAATTGAAATCATTACTTTGGAATTTTATTTATTGTGTGTGTGTTGAATACTTTTTAGAATTTAATTGTTGAATACTTTTTAGAATTTAATTGTTGAATACTTTTTAGAATTTAATTGTTGAATACTTTTTAGAATTTAATTGTTGAATACTTTTTAGAATTTAATTGTTGAATACTTTTTAGAATTTAATTGTTGAATACTTTTTAGAATTTAATTGTTGAATACTTTTTAGAATTTAATTGTTGAATACTTTTTAGAATTTAATTGTTGAATACTTTTTAGAATTTAATTGTTGAATACTTTGGAAGTTAATTCATCGTTGGTTATTTTAGAATTGTTGAATATAATTCGAAATTCTCTGTTATATATTTCCAGAATCGTTGCTGAATATTTCGAATTCGTTGGTGAGTACTTCACAAATCATAGTTTGATTAACAAATTAATCTGCCATATACCATAACTCACGCATGATCTAATCAAATATACATTTCATTTTTACCGTGATTTCTTCGATTTTTCGATGTCATATTTTGACAAGTTCTGTCCACTGCGATTGGGACTTCTGCCATATTCTGGATTAAAGTATATGCAGGGTGCATAGGTAACACGACACATGTGGCATTTTACTGTTGAACCGTTCATCCTAGAGGCATACCTCCAACTGGAAAAAGTATCCAAATAACGTGTATTCAGGTAAGTTATATTGCAAATGGAGTTATATAGTTATTAAAATAAAAATGTAGTCTTTTATACAGCACCCTCTTTTCAAAAACCCATTTAGAAAGTTGTTGCACTGTTTCTCTTGATGCCAAAAAAATCCACGTTTCTAATATTCACTGCGATATTCGAATTGAAAAAACAAGAGGAAAGTTGGGAAAAAATAGCATTATATATATAAAGCGGGTAAAAGGATTTATACACATTTTCAATGTTATTTTTCCAATATAAAAAGTTATTATTATTATATTTTAATAACTATACAACCCCTTCAAACACGAAAGACATAACTGAGTACACAACACTATATATCTGAGAAATGAATGTTAACATTTAAGTGCGTAATGAAAATTTAAACCTATCTATTACGCGTTTCGGGCTGTAGAAATATTACTCCATGTTAAACTCTACTATAGTGATTGTAAATATATAGTAGGCTTTACAAGTGTAAGTGCTAATGCGGCCTTTATATCATCAACCGTCCGTCGTAGAGGTATATAGTTTCAATTTGAAAAATACTCAAAATGCGTTCAATAATTTACACTGTACCAGTTGTGAGAGTGAAAATACAGTGTGTAACAAAATAAAAAAAAAATCTAAATTTTTATGCTTTCCCCCTATTTTCTAATTTCCAATCAAAAGTTGTTGCCATGTCTCTCCTGAGGTCAACAAAAACAATTCTAATTTCTAAATGCAATATTCGCTGAGATATTTGAATTCCAAAACCAGAGAAAAATGGGGGAATTAACAGCATAAACTAATTGACAACGGTTCTCCTCCTCACTTATACTGTTCTTTCGAAACTTTTCTCAGATTTTTTTAATTTAAATATCTCGGCGAATGTTGCGCGTAGGAATGGGAAATTATTTTTCTTGGACTCGGAAAACACAGGGTAGCAACTTCCCAATCTGAAGTTAGATGGCAAAGGGGGCCGTATAAAATTTTAGATTTTTTTTTATTTTGTTACACACTGTATTTTCACTGTCAAAACTGGTACAGGGTAATTTTTGAACGCCCTTTCAGCATTTTTTTAAACTGGAATCATACCTCTACGCGGGACGGTTGATGAGATAAAGGCCGAATCAGCACTTACGGGACACCCTGTATTGTAGGCTTATGGATTAATGTTTATTTGCAGTTTTCAGTATATTTAGTGCTCGATTGATATTACGATTCACCACGTGAATGCTATTAAAGTTTAAAGAATCATAAAAAAAATTGCTATTCAGAGTATTTCTCGTTCTACCAACCGAATCCCAAGGCGTTTTGTAGATCCGAAAAATCAAAACAAACCAGTCACATTCAAAGCATCTTGGTAAATACCAATATTTCCCTCCATGAATGTTAAAATTCGAGAAAATGCATAATTAAACGTTACGACAGCGTCACATCCTAATCCTAAATATGTCATAGTGGCCTGTGGGTTCCGACTGAAATTGGCAAATAGTGCATACCCCTGAGTCATTTCTTAGCCATCCTGGACTAGTAGTGCGATTTTCGCCATGGTTGTATATTTTATTATTTTTAAACTACTTGAAATTTAATATTACCCATATTGGGTTATTAATATAGGGGGAAAAGAAAGCTTAGGCAGGCAGGAAGTTAATAAAAAAAACAGAAAGTCACTTAACAGGGACTGTGACAGAACGTCAGTAGTATATACATGATCATATCTGGGCCCGGGAGGCCCAGATATGATCATGTAATAGAGGATTAATAAAACGAGGAGACATGATCATATCTGGGAGACAACCACCTGCTACATGATCATATCTGGGCCCGGGGGGCCCAGATATGATCATGTATATACTACTAACGTCACTTCATCAGCCTGTTAGGTCGCCATTAATTTATTATTAATGGGGTTTTTTAACATTAATTATTCATTATATTGCATATATTATCCATCCTAATTTTTAAATCTAGCGTCAACTGTATTAGTAAATACGATTATATGTTGTTAATAGAGGTTAGTTATATGACTATTTGATTAAATGTATATTATCTACAAAAATGTAATATTTTGTAGTTGATCTAATTATTAACACTTAATATAGTTGCTCTTATACAGGGTGATTATAAAAAAACTATCCCGGCATATGGGCCCCTAACTATCATACCATTCACAGAAACTGAATGAAATTTTGGCATAAGGTATTTTGATGTATGCGCTCAAGAATGATATGGAAAACAACAGTGTCACTCTAACAGTTACGGTTACAGTGAGAAAATTTCGAAAATATCAAATAGCAACACCAAGTTTTTTGTATTGGAATGTCATCTCCATTGTGAAAAACCCTAAATAGCGTTCGAACGGCAACAGTAGCATGAAAATCACCGGCGGTAGATAGGCTAAAAGTGAGGACAACCAATAAGGACAGAGAAGCAGCATAAAATAAAGCATTTTATTGTGTTTCACAAATTTTCCACATGATCTTGTGGAGGACTAATCAGGCTGGCATCTCAGCCGAAGAAACGGTGTGACGAATGAAACGAACATTAATGATCTGGTGCATGGCAAAGTCCTTTTTACTTGCCTAGCTCCGGGGATTTTCGTGCTACAGGTGCCATTCCAACGCTATTTAGTGTTTTTCAGTATGGAGATCGCATTCCAATACAAAAAACTTGGTGTTGCCATTTGATATTTTCGAAATTTTCTCACTGTAACCGTAACTGTTAGAGTGACACTGTTGTTTTCCATATCATTCTTGAGCGCATACCTCAAAATACCTTATGCCAAAATTTCATTCAGTTTATGTGAATGGTATGATAGTTAGGGGCCCATATGTCGGGATAGTTTTTTTATAATCACCCCGTATTTGTTTATATACATTTTTCACAATCCCAGTACCTTCGGTCTTTTCATAACCAAAAAGTTTTTGGGTCTGGAAAAAGCTGATATCTGATCTTTTAGGTAAGTAGATATTTCCCTAAGATGTTGGTATTCTGACTCTTCAAGAGATTATTAGCCAGCTTTTGAGCAAAGGCGTGTATGGTGGGCATTCCCAGATCGTTTCTTATACTTCTATTCCTGATGAACCAATTGGCTCCCAGCATAGCTCTTATTGTTTTGTTTTGATATTGTTCTAATTTAACCATGTGTTGATTGCTCGAGTAGAGCCACACTGGTGCAGCATATAAAAGTATGGATCTGATAGCCATTTTGTATACATTTAATTTGTTCTTGATTGTCAATGTTGATCTGCTTGCAAGTATGCGTTTTAAAGTGTGTTTTGCTACGTCTGCTCTTTGTATTACATAATTGCGTTGTTGCACAAATGTAAATCGTTTGTCAATTATTATTCCCAGGTATTTAGTACTTATAACAGGTTCAATGAATTTCCCCTCAACCACTATTCCGGCATCTGGGGGTAGATCTAGTTTTCCTGTGATCCACATAAATACTGTCTTGTCTGCATTAAGTTTAACTCTGCTGTTTTCGCACCATGTTTCGACTTGATCAATTAATTCTTGTAAATTACTTAATGCCTTTTCTCTGGTTTTCTATCTGTACAAATTATCATTGAATCGTCTGCGTACAGCGCAGTAATACCCTTAATGGCCACTGGAAAATCATTCGTGTGATAATTGTGGAGGCAAGGTCCTAAAAAACACTTCCCTGCACTACAGATGACCTAATTCGTCTAGTTGTAGATATTGTGTCATTGATTTTTACATAAAAAGTTCTTGTTGCTAGATAATGACGTATAATTTTAATTATGCTAAAGGGTAGGGCCATTCTAATCATTTTATAGAGCAACCCCTCATGCCACACTTAGTCAAATGACGTACTTAAATCCAACAGCGCAACTGCAGCTATATCGTGATAAATTCTATTATAGCTTCCTGGAGTGTTTCTACAACTCTTAATAATTGTGTGGTTGTAGAATGACCGTCTCTAAATCCATGTTGTTCGGGCCCAATTGTTGGATGAGATTTATAAGTGTTGATACGTTACCACAACTCTCTCGAATAATTTTCCAAAATTACTGAGCAACATCCAGACCAGACCAGAATTGAACGTTTCCGTCGCTGCCCAGCCTTTGCAGGCTGTCTGGCGACTTACAGATCACCAGGGGTGGTATGTGAAGGAAAAAGACAAGTTTGTGCATGTGTGTAACGTATGTAGTGTATGTGTGTGTAGAGAATGAACGAGCCAGGAGAGTATTGTTTACAAATATTCGCTAAATGAATGCTCATCGAGATAACACACAACACAGTCGAAAAACAAGGGGGAAATGTCTTAAGGGAAGTAGCTGATGATATGCTACCCAAAAACCCCAAACATTATGAAATTTTTACATAATCGAGAGACACTAATCAGAGATGTTTGAATCAATAAAAGATTAGAGTTCATGACAAAATTTTTGCGTAAACAATTTCATTCGGCAGTACAGGTACTGTTGAACCGTCATCAGTCATATAACAATAATCAAGAACGTCAAAGGAAAAGTTATAATGAAGATATGACACACACACCATCTCTGTCCAAGATTACTGAGCTACATAAAAATGAGGTATATATCTTTAAAATCGGTACTGTGTTGATGGTTAAAAACCTCTCGCTCAAATACAGGGTGCCCCATAAATTCCAAAATAGTTTAAAAATTTCATAAAAATTTTAAGAATATGGTTTTATTTGAATGCGGTTTGCGAAAAAAGTTTCTCAAGGTTTTTTTTTTTTTGGTACGGAAGAAAAACAGTTCAAACAATTTTTTGTTTGATAAAATAAAATCAGTGGAAATACGCGAATCACAGTCCTGTAGAATGCAGGATGTGCGATTAGCAGCTCAATTCGGAATTTCCCCGTTACTCGCACTTGCATAAGGTATTCATTGCGTTGTCTTCAATCGAATAGCACCATTGGTGAAGTTGTTTCACCTCAGCTACGAATCTCTGGCTGAATCTTTACAAACGTTTCGAACACAGAAGAGATTAAAGAAAGGTTCTGATCCAATCACGACGTGTTATGCGAACAATTTATTCTCACGTAGGTAGTTTTTTCGGAACAGAAAAAGAAAATTGTTTATAGATGGCGCTGCATGAAAGTCCGACAGTAGTGATTGGAATCTCTTTAGAGCCTTTCTACAATCTCTTCTGTGTCCGGAACGTTCTTAAAGCTTCAGCCGTCGATTCCTAGCTGATGTAAAATAACTTTACCAATAGTGCTTTATTCACCAATGCCAACACCACAATGGAAGCCTTATGTAACCGCCAGTAACAGGAAAATCCACAAATAAACTGTTAATCGAATCGTACACTCAGAATTTTATAGGACACTGATTTGCATATTTCCAGTTATTTGCTTTGTTCCGTGCCCTCTATCGACAAATATTTTTTACTAAATTTTTCTCTTTACCAAAAAAAAACCCCCTCTACTAGAGAATAACTTCTCCGCACTCAACATATCGGAGTGCGGAGTTCAAATATCCTGTAATCCCTTCAACTTTTTATGAATTTTTAAACTATTTACGAACCTATGGGGGCAACACATGTTAGCACACACTAGATCACTTCGATAGAAAAGATGGTGATTTTGAAACTGTTAACCTCCCTGTGCTGGGTACGGAAACACAATAAAACGAAAATAGGCGACGCTTTTGTAGATGAAGCGTTTAACTCGTTAATTGGATCAGTTGTTTAGTGTTTAAGCAACGGACCCTCACCCACCACACCTTCAAGGTGGTCGGAAACACGATTCAATATTCAGCGTTTATAGAATGTACATACATAAATGTTCGTGTCCTACACGTTGTAATACATTGACGTTTCCATCGAGTCTCCTCGTCCCTCGCCAGTATAATCAACGATATAATTAAAATAAAAGAGAGCCGGAACGAGTCCGTAATTGAATAACGAAGCTCTCGGATTGAGAACGTATTATGCTTTGGGATAACGAGATCTTCAAGTACTACCAATAACCAAAGTATGTCGTACTTTTTTTCGCTCTTGGAAGACATTTTTTTTTTTTTTATTCCGGTCTTGAATCTGTTTCAGTCTTTTCTAATCAGTGCGAGGATATGTCAAGACGAACAAAAATTGATTCGAATCAAATCAATATCCGCTTTGAAGGTGAGGATAACATGCATCATGCGAATATTTTCTTCTCTTATTTTGCGTTACACACGTCTAAAATGGTTTTTTTTTTTTTTTGAAGCTGTAAAAATGATTCGAAATAATTGAATAATTTGATTAATCCGCAACCTTCATTCGATAAACGTTTTGATTAAATTGAAAAATTTAAGTACTCGTAATTTGTTTTCGGGCAAACTTTTGCAGTAAGTTTCGGTTTTCTGATAGTTTGTGCACAAGATCGAAAAGACTGCAGTCGAATCCCGTTATAACGAACTCCAAGCGACTGGAGAAATCACTTCGTTAAAACGAAATTTTCTTATAAAGGGATTAAAGGTTTTTGCATTGATTCTATGTAAACTCATCGGGGGAGTAGAAAAGTGTTCGTTGAAACGAGGTTTTTTTTCGCTATAATGGTATATATATCTATGAAATATCAAACACATGCATATTTTCACTTTGAAACTATAATTTGCTGTAATAAATTGAAAATTAGGCACAAAATTATGTAATGTTGCAAAACGTGGGAAAAATTGGAAAAAAAAACAGTGTAAAACACTGGTAAACCGAATAATTTAATTCGGTTTACATTTAATTATAATAATTATTTAATAATAATTTAATTATTACTGAATCGTTTAAATTCGAATATCTCAGTGAATATAGTATTTAGAAACGTGGAGTTTTTTTCATTGGGGGCACTTAAGCGGCTCGTAGTGCAGTTCTGCATCACTAGTTAACCGCGGCACATTCCCAGATTACTTGAACGATTCGCGGCGTATTTACGGACCATTTGGGTGGCGCGCGGCACATTTCTAGACTACTTAAGTGGCACGGACACATTTCCAGATCACTCAAAGGATCCGTGGAACATTTAGAGATAACTAAAGTGGCTCTATAGGGACATATTAATAGGGGGAGATATTAGTTCAGGTGGCCATAAACTAGGGATAGGTTTTTCTTGCGTTTGGCACATTCAGTAAAGATGCCATTAGGAATGTTTCACATTTTTATAAAGAGTGGTTGATGACATAAGCATCATTCGCCCCCCCCGTCATCAAAAGGAAGAAAATCCGCAACCCCCTCCCCCCCTTCATTCATCGATGCTGATGTAATACTTGAATGACCTCTCAGGAGAGACAGGGGAACAACTTACTAATTGAGCTTTGGGGCACTGTATAAACAGTTAGTTTTTATATTTTAATAACCACACACAACTCCCCTGAAATATTAATAGCATAACCCCCCCCCCCCCACGAGTTATTTCGATACGTTTTCTGATTGGCAGTACGCCTCATAGGATCAACGGATCACCAGTAAAATGCCATACTCCCTGTTAGCTATGCATCCTGTATATAGATGTATGTGTGTGTACGCCTGTATGTTAAGACTTACAGGGTAAGTCTTAACAAATAGTCATGCATCTGTCCAATAATTGGTTTTCCCAATTAATTTCCGTAATTGGCTCTAAACTGTAGATTTCGACCCAATATATGCCAGCCCATCCGACTTTCTTTTTAACTATGAAGTGATCATAGTTAAAAAAAAGTGAACTTATATCCGTTTTTAGAATTTTCTCCGCATCATTTGAATTTTATGATATAGGTCGAAAGGTACAGAAAATCTATACGAACTTTTTAATTACCTAAAGAAACCTTTTCGAAAAATACCCGAGAACGATTAAAACATGGGGAGAGATATTTCTGGTCGATTAGAAATCCGCATAACCTACCAATGGAGGTTTCATTGTGCAGAAAAATGCTAATTCTTTTGATAAAATCCAGGGATTCGTAATTAGGAAAAACCCGAGAACATAATAAAAGGAGGAGGAGGAGGAGGGTCTCTGTCTTTCCGTTGAATGAAAACGGGAATGAAAAACCAACCACGTCAATGTTGAAATTACTTTTCAATTCCATCTGCTAGTGACAGATATTTTCAGTGTGAAAAATAGTCTCTCTCTCTTATTATTATTATTATATTGTTACAGTATTATATTATGTGTCCCTCACCTTTCGTCCCGGAGAGTGGGAAGTGAAATTACTGAAAATGTTTCCGGAAAATTCCTGGAAAAAAAAATAAATAAAAGTTTTACAGTAAGAAAGGAAACAAAAAAAAAAAGTCTCATGACGGCGGAATTATTTGACATGAAATTCTTCTTTTTCATAAGCTAATAATGGGATTTAATTACGTGGAATCTTCTCTCAGGAGATAAATCTTCTCCGGGATTCAATTTTGGGCAATATGTCTATGTTACAAATACGGAGAAAATGGGGAAAAAAGAATCGTTCATTTCCATTGTTTGATTTCATTGTGAAGATGAGGAATTCTTTGATGTGAATTCCCACCCCCCGGTCTCAAAAAAAGAGAATTCTTCAGCAAATAATCTTACATCTTACCCAACAGTAATTGAATTCCGTAATACTTTTGTAAAAGTATTTCAATATTTTCTTTATATGTTCTATTTATTGTGATCTATTATCATTATTATTTTTTTCGTTATTGCTGATAATAGTATTACATGTGTTGCGATTCTCGGTTGTGTTTCTACTTATCTTTCGATGAGAAGTAGCAGTGGTTTTATATTGAAGAGAAATATTGGTATTTAATACACATGGCGTGTATAGTGTCTGATTTCGAATGAAATCGAAAATTTGGGAGTGATTGTTGTAACTATTTTATATCACCATACAATTTTATTTCATTTCCCTCAACTACAGCTAGTCATGGGTTTTTAAGCAAATTGGCAATGACGAGCTGCACTCGCCAGAAATTACCGAGTTCAAACTTTTTATGAGAGAGGTATATGTAAGTCATACCAGTTTATCGCTTTGATACATTTGTTTACATGCTTCTAGTAATAGTTTGAATTTTAATTTGCATAAATCTATGTTTCGATTATATACAAGTGAAAATAGGGCCAATTTTTTGGAACGCATCCCACCGACCACTAATAAACAGCACCCTACAAAAAGATGTCACATATGGCGTTAAAGCATAGCATTAAGAGCGTAACAAGCTGACAATGCAAGGCGCTGCATCTTGGTTGAACTTAAACTTTGTACCATGAATACAGAATCAGACTGCTCGGGAGTCACTGGAAAATGCGATGCGATCTTGTACATTAACATGAATAAAACATCTCCATAAATAGAAGCGTCTCCTCCAGCGTGCGTAAATTCAGTTCTAAGAAATGAATGTTATGATTTGGTGAGTTGCGAAATACACACAATATCTATTACAATACGGGCTGTAGAATTAATACTCAGTCCGTGTAAAACTTTACTATAGTGATTGTATACATCAATGGTATACAATAGATAATTATTTTTATTTGCAGTTGTCGATGTATTTCCCGTATATTTCAATGACTGACTGATATTACACTGACACCACATGTGACACCAATGACTGACTGACTGACACCACATGAATGTTATTAAATTTTAACGAATCATAAAAATAACTGTACATTCTCCTTCATTTCTGATTCTACCAACCAAATCCCAAGACGTATATATACTAAACCTGGAATCAAAACCATACCCATTTACATTCAAAGCATCTTGGTAAATCGTAATATTTCCCTCAATGAATGTTAAAATTCGAGAAAATTCATAATTAACGTTACGGAAGCGTCACATCAATAAAAACGAAATCTTATCTCTAAACTCCGTACTGTTGATCGTTAAAAACTTCTCGCTATAATACAGGGTGTCGCCTACAGTGTATCAATATTTAATTTTGATCCTCTAAATGTCGTTGAGGAGTGAAAAATAGTCCTTCAAATTTTGAGTAATTTTTTTTAAATACAGTTATTTTTCTTATTGATAAAAAAAAATATTCCTAAAAATTTTGGAGAGCAGTGGCATTACTCGTCAAAATTATATATTTTCGGATAATACAGGTGTCTCATAAATTCGTAAATAGTTTAAAAATTGAAGAAATTGGTTTATTTTAATTTGCCGTTTGGGAAAAATTTATTTTAAACGAAGTGGGATTATTTTATTTTTTACCACAGAAAAAAAAAAAGAAGTTCGAATTTTTTCGAGAGGTGGCGCTGCACGAATTCAAATCGATGGAAATATGTAAATCAGAGTTTTTACGTATGAAATGCAGTGTAAAATCTCTTTTCGTGAGAGAACTTTTTTCTCAAATCACATTCAAATATACCAATTTCTTCAGCTTTTATGAATTTTTAAACTATTCGCGAATTTATGGGGCACCCTGTATATTCATCTCCTAGAAATTTTTGAACATAAAATCGTCACATTTCGCCAAAAAAAAATAACAAGATTATCTATAAAGTATTAGGCAGATAGAAATAAAAATTCGCTAAAAAATATTACGAACAATGTGTTCGATCGTGAATCTTCAGTCACCAATATGCAAATCAGAACTGGTATCGGAAGGAATCGAGAACGGCTGACGTTGTACTTATTTTAAAGTAGATTTCATCGGCAACGTCCATTGTTTCCAGGAACGTATTCTTTTCATCATCCTCCTAATACGTGTCTTATCCTCCTATAAGAAAACAGCACGTGCGTGATATGCCGAGAATTTTCTGCCCATTTCAGCTTAAAATAGATCGAATCTTTATGGAGTCAGGGTGAATTATTATGGAGCCACACACACACACACAAGACAAGAAAATGAAAAAAAAACCACTATAATGGTATAGCCGATAGGACATAATACACATAATAATAATAGTGACATGCTAGACGTAAAAATGAAATAATAAATAAATAGGAAAAAGAGAGTCTCTATTGTTTTAAGACTTTCATTCGGATTTCCAGGATGGTGGAAAGGAGGATTCTTCTGGCGTTGGCTGACCCCATCCGTTGATAACATCGGCATAATCCACGGGTAGGTGGAATTTAAATTAGTCGAGTCGAGTTTTTTTGCGATGGCAATCATATACTGCTTGTCGTTAAGGCAGGCGATTGACCATTCGGACGGACAACGACTTCTCGTGGTCGTCATTAGTGATAAGGTCCACCAGATGATCATGTTTATTACCTTTTTTTGTGCTAGCTATATATTATACAGGTGTCTGTCAACCCTTCTGAAAACAAGGTCCAGTGAAATGTCTAAAACAATTTGACGGACCACTTGTGTCCCGTATTACGGGACATTATTACTATATATTTACCGAAGTCGTGAATACAAACACACACGGAGTTTTCCTAATACAATTTTTTTTATTATAATTATGTCAAAAATTATATAAATATTTATCTCACATATTCGTCATGTTTCATGTTTTGTCCTCAATTTTTTTGGAATTTCAATAATGACTGGTGAGTGTGCCTACTTCTGACAATATTTTTGATGATAACTGGCGATGTCCCGTATTTTACGGATTGTTAATTAAGATCCCAATATTTACCGAATTTTATTTTTCTCAATAAAATATGGTCATCGGATCATTTGAATATTTTTTCGTGAAACATTGAATCGAATTCAAGACAATAAATTGCAAATTTTGGCGAAATTTAGTGATTTCTCGTATTTAGGATTTCAATTTCCTGCATTATCCTCGATGATGTATGGGGAACCTAAGTATGAAGGCATAGTTTTGTTTGAACCCATATGGACATTACTAATATCAATTAGAACGGGTGAATAATTTTATTCCCGTCCGTCTGTTGACCACCTGTCATCATCATGGACCACTGCTGGTCCGCGGACCATAGGTTGAGAAACGCTGTGTTATACGATTCCCAGCATGGCCTATCCAACTGTTTTGGTCTGGCATACTGTACAATTCTAGAATTCTAGATATCTCTCGTACAATTCAAGATTTCTCTAGACAACTCTCGGCCGGTGGTTTCAACGTGGGTCTATGTGGCTTTTTGCAGTTTTGATCTATTTTAACCCCTTTAACTCCCCCCCCCCCCCATCTCAGTGGAAGAAATTCAATCCGGTTCTCTGTGTTTTCTCTCTTATCTTCTCACTATCGTGAAGCTTTCTTGCAACCCTATGAATCAAATTAGTTTTTTTTCCTCCCCGTTTTTTCTATATTCCTGTTAGGGATTTTTTCACCCACGTATAATGTATCTTTCTACTCTATACAGGTGAGAGTGAGAGAAAACACGTAGGGTGAAGGTGGGAAGAGAAATCTACTGTATACTCTCTCATCTACTTATCTTTTTTTATACGGTTTTCCTTTTTAATACATTCAATTTTTCCCCTTCTTTCATATTCCTTTCCTGTTTTCTTCTCCCTTTTCTAACGTGTGGTTAGGTTAGGTCAATGTAACCAGATTTATCGCCGGTACGTCAAATATAGATCATCCAAATTTGTTCCCAAAAGCTTGTACATGAAAGGCTTAAGAGATATCACGGATAAAAATGGGGAAATATGATTGGGTTACGGATACAGGCTTTACTTATAAAAAAAAACTTTACATTGAAAATTTTCTCAGAAATAAATTTCATAATTAGAAAGAGTCGCTCTTTCTTGGGTGAAGGGGGCCCTGCCACACACAGGGGGCCACGCAAGAAAATAATATAATTCAAAAGGGCCATGGGTGAGGTGGAGTACCACCGCTCTAGGTGGGTACTTTCTAAATTACACGCATATATATATCATATTTGTATTTGGTATACCTTTGTATATCACATTATAGAGTACCTGCACAATAATGGCCAATGTTGTGGTCAAATGAAAAGGTGACGAAGGCTGCAGGAAAATAAGCATTCATATATTTTTTGCGTAAAAACTCGAGTATGGTGTTTTCAAACTAAACGTGAGCCGTGTTACCTATGCATTGTACAGGGCCACATTGAGAAGGACATTGAAGTGTGGGGAGGCAAGTTTTGGACTTACCATACTCAAACTCTGGACGTATCGTAGCTTACTGCCATTAATGAAATGGGTTGGATATGAGAGAAGATGCTATCGATCGGTGCTTGCCTCAAGCCCGTTAGGGAAAATATCTATATTCTCCGTTGGGTTTGAACCTGGGACCGTGACAGCAGCATTCACGGTGGTAGATGAGCATCTTACCACCACGCCACTCGGACGAAGGGAAGTTGAACTGGCACCCCAGGCTCCGAACTACGGGGGGGGGGGTGTAATATTAAAAAATCTCCTTTTAAACACTCTTCCAGCAATATACTGGGGAAACAATGTCGGTAAACCAAAAATACGAAGAGAACAACAGCTAAACGCGTTTCGGAACTGTATGAAGTTCCTTCTTCAGAGTTGCTGTTCACTTCGAATTTTACGTTTACCGACGTTGTTTCCCTAGTATATTTATTGTCTCACCCAAAAGGTAATTTATTTTCTACTCTTTCAGCATTACGCGTATTACTAAAATGTGTGCTTGCTAGCTGCCTAACTCCTAAAAATAAGCTCTCGATATAGGTTCATAGATGAGCAATTATTCTATCTCTTTAAATAAACTATTGTGTATTGATCTAGCTAATTAAATACGCTCTTAATCTAGCTCTTTATAAATAAGGTCTTAATCTAGCTCAGCGTTTCCCAAAGTAGCCAATAATATGATTCGATGTGGGAGCGGTAGAAGCTATGGAGATTTTCTAGTATAAAAAGGATCTTTTTTAAGTAAGCATGAGTTTTTGCGAAGCGATGCCGAAAAAAATAAATTGAAGAGTGGTCATGGTTATGAAACAAAAAGTTTGGGAAAATATGACCTTGCTCTTCAAAAAAAAAACGAGCTGCTTAGCTCTTGAAATGAGTTCTCAATCTCGCTCTTCAGATAACCTATTAATTTAGCTCTTCAACTTTTTTTCAGTCTTACATGGTGTCTGCATCAGAAAATGACAGTATTTTCTCGTTACAGCGGTTCTTACGATAATAGGAAGGTAAATTGGGTTTTTTAGCAGAACTTATAAGCTATATTAAAACTACAAAGGAAAAACATCTAGGAGACTTCCTCATCGCGGGGAATGCGCTGTAAAGTACGAACTGTACCAACGGTGTAGAATTCAGTACATTTCTCGCCAATATGAAAATTCTACTTTCACTGAAGCAAAACTTTTTTTTTCCCGGCTAAATTTCTCATGACATTTTCAACGTGTTACCAAACGTTGTTCATCATTGAGATCTGGTGAGTTGTATCTGAGAATTTCTCTCATATTTTGTCCCAGCTACATCATCAAATCCAACGGATTCGTCATCAAAAAGGATTTAACTATGTTATATATCTTCAATTTGCAAGCCCATTTCCAGGATTAAACTTGAACTCGAAGCCGAATTTCGCAGATTCCAATTCCTAAAATCAACTTTTAAAAATCGCGTTATAACGAAATCGTGTAAAGCGAGGGATATCCGTATTTTCAATTCCTTACGGCTACAAACTTTACTTGATTCCTCAATAAAAATGTATAACCACCAACAGTTTTATTGCCCCTGTTAGTCACCTCCAAAGTCGTGAAGTCATTTTCTGAACACCCTGTAACTCATAAAAAGAGACTCTCTCTCATGAACTTTTCATCTTACCAATCATCATAAATTTCTAATGTGCTCCCCACTTCCTCGTTTTACGCACACTCTTTAAAACTGACGTTGAAATTCATAAAATATTTTAATAAAGTGTGTTATATTAAATAAGAGTTGAAAGGGGGAAGCTCTCTCTCAAATTCTCAAACACAATTTCGCCACTATCCATTTCCTTAGAGACTTACGATTTTTTTCCGTTTTCTTTCTTCCGGAGATAAGATTGGAATCGCAATCATCTTAAAAATCTCGTATGCTTTATTACACGTCAAATCACGTTTGGGATTTTCGCAATGAAATTGAACAGAGAATCTTTTTCATTTATGAAGTAAGAATTGATTAAATTTTTTTTTTTCATTTTTCTTTTTGAATCAATCAATAAATTGAAAGAAATCGGTTGGAACCATTTCAAGGAGAAAAGTTCACGTTAGAAAATGATAATAATAATCATAAAACTGAAAGAAATTCAAATATTACCAAAAAAAATCCTATTTCATAATGTTTTTAAAACCGGATTTATCGGAAAATTGGATCAAGATATCAATTGGAGAATTTGATTTGTTTAAACGAATTATAATCCGATTATTTTTCAATTGGCGGAGGATTTTTTTTTTTAAGTTTAAGATTCAGTGCTAGGTAGGATTTATGAATATTTTTTAATTTTTTTCGGGTTTAATTTTTTTGCTAAATTTTGATATTTCTAGATATTTGTTATTTAATATCGAATTTTTTCTAAGACAATAAATGTTCAGATTTTAAAGAGTATTGAAGTTGGTGGATGATTTGAAAATTATCCAAAAACTGGATGCAGGATTATATATCGACCGAATAGTGATCCTATTGAGGGATTTATTAGTGAAAACTGTCCTAAAAATCTGTTTATCCTAACATTGTCCTAAAAATCTGATTATTCCCGTCGCAGTGGAGGCTCTGTGTTTTCTGTGCGCGTATATTGCATATTCCGAAAAAATGAAAGGGAAACAAAACTGCCCAGCACGTTATGGACGGAAGCTTTGTTTCTTCGTTTCCCGTCACAGTGGAGGCGCTGTATATATATTTTGTATACATTGTGTATACGGGGGTAAAAATGCACAATGTATACAAAACTAAGGTAAGTAACTCATATGTTGTGTATTTAGACCAGTGATTCCCAATGCGGGCGTTAACGTCCCCTGGGGGGGACGATGGAATGTTCGGGAGGGGGCGGTAGAAGCTACGGGTATAACATAGGATTCTATGGGTTCGATTGCACTGGGGCCGCTGGGAGAAAAAAAATTCTGAAGAAAGGAGCGATGGGACAAAAAAGGTCGGGAAACTGATTTAGACTATTCTCAAATCTCTCCCGCTTCAACATGCCAACTTCTGCTTCTTACTTGCTCACAAGTCTTTTCCACACGTCTTTTGAAATCCCAGGCTGCGGTCTCCGGTCCTTAAGTGCCACTGGGCGCACGTGCAATTTTTCTCCCTAGTCATTGGGTTCAGCTATCCATTTTAGTCAAATGGCTTGTAGTTGATGGCTGTCTTCATGGGAAGAACGACGCGAGTGATTCGATTCTTGCGAGCACGGAACAAGGGGAGTCACCAGTATAAATCTTTGCTAACTTTTCCTAAACTCTGCCTCTTTTGGGGTAACGGAAGTAAGGTGCTTTGCATCAGTCCGGGGTTGTGGGTGGTTTCTACCCATCTATCTATCCTAAAAATCTATATTTATTTGTTTTGAAACGTTTTGGAGATAATTCAATGTTTCTGGACACCACTACTTGTGTGGCCTGATTTACCGTGAGAAAGTCAGGTATTTGCCCTCATTGCCTCAGAATTTTGAAGCTGGAAATCCTATACAGGATGTATGCAAAATGATTGCACAGCTTTACGGTCAAATAACGGCTAGCTACAGAAACGCACTGTTTGTTGCTTTTTCATTGGGTTGCCGAAAAATTTTGAATAATACTAATTATGAAAACTAATTTTTGCGAACGAGTTGCAAATTTTGTAGGCACACGGCATTACATTCCGAAGGAACTAAATTACAATTCTCTCAATATATCCGCCTTACACATTAACTAGATGCCGAAGCCGTGATAAAAGACCAGGATACTTGTGGCAAAATGTCTGAACCCGAACGACCACAAAAGCTTTACACATGTAAAAATATAGTTCCTCGATTGTTTGTGGATTTTGGCGTTTGAGCTGTCTTTGAAATTTCCACACAGAGAAGAAATTTGGGAAAAAAAACAGCGTTTTTTTTATCCGCATTTATATAATGCTGTTTTTTTCCCAAATTTCCTCCGTTTTTCGAATTCGAATATCTCAATGAACATTGAACGTAGAAACATGGGAATTTTTTTTTTTTTTTTTGGCAATAGGAGAGACAGATCAACAACTTTGCAATTGGGTTTTAGAGGCAACGGGGCATTGTATAAAAAATTATTTTTTTATTTTGATAACTATAAATCCATTGAAACGTGAATGACATATCTGAGTACTGCACGTTATTTAGAAACTTTTTTCTAATTGGAAGTATACCTCTATGATCAACGGTTCATCAGTAAAATGTTGTACTCCTTGTTTGCTGTGCACCTTGTATATTACATGACTGTGTATCTTATTAATAATTGCATGAATATTATCTTCACCGAGAGATGTCGTACCATCGGCAGAGATGATCAGTCAAAACGAATTCCTCCAAATGAAATACAGTAAGAAAAGTGAATTGTTCAAGTGAACCTTAATTATGGATAGAGACCAAGTTGAATAGGGATGCCCGGCCCAACTTGAATGGAATTATGGTAATGATGGACTTGATATTAGCCCGTAAGGTTTGTTTTGCTGACCCGGATGTTTCTTGATTGCTCAAGACGTAATGATGCGCCAAGGATGTTAGCAGAAATGCGCTCTTATTACCATTCTTAACTCACATACACGGCTCTCTTGCTTATTTTTTTCCATTCCCCCGGGTATTCGAACTCCGTGGAATTTGCATACGGGTGATCATTTCGTCCGCTAAATATCTTATTTTACATGCAGTTTGATATCAGCAAGGTAATCATGTATTGCAACGAGTTATGGATGGCACATACTTATTATTACTCTCATTTTTCTTTCTTTCTTTACCATTTATCATTTAATAACTCGTTAAGTCGTTAAGTTGCTTTCTTACGATTTCTTCCGTTAATAGCGTTAAGAGTGACTTTTTTTCCAGATCAAGTTTACGAGAAATTAGTTTATTAAATTAGACTAAGAGTCCATGCTTTTTTTATTTTGCGCTAAGGAAATGTAATTTCGGAAGTTGTTAATATAATGTAATAGATTACAGCAGGGATCTTCCGTGTACGGAAAGTTCACCGCCAGCAATTCACAAGCCATGTAATTCACCGCTTGGAAAATTCACCTATTCATTATTTAAAAAATTCTAAATTAATTATAAATTCATGTATATGGAAAATTCATAGATGAAAAAATTCACCGGCATCGGTTCGATATGAGTGAATGAACGAGTTAATGAATGATCGAGTGAGAAAGTTAACTAGTGAGTGAATGAATGAGTGAAACCGGTCTGACACTAGAGCTAGCTCGCTCTCGCTCACTCATTCACCAGGTTACTCAGTCAATCACTAGGTAGCTCATTCTATCACTCACTTTGTCATTCACTCAGTAGGCCACTCATTTTATCATCAACTCACTGGGTCGCTCACTCACTCTGTTATGCACCAAGTCTCACCTGGTCACTCACTCGCTTACTCACTTACTAGTCAGTCACTCTGTCCCACACATTCATTCAGGTCAAGCACTTACTCACTGGGTCACTCAGTCTACCACTGGGTCTCTCACCATGACGCTCAATCACTAGGTTACCAACTCATCCACTAGGTCACTCGCTCACTCACGAACACTAACCACTCTGTCAGTCAATCACGAACTACAGCATCATTTACTGACTCACTCGGTCATTCCTCGCTCACGTATTGGCTCACTGACTCTTGTCGAACTGTTGTCAGTGAATTTTCCTAGCGGTGAATAGCACGGCGGTTTAATATATGTAAATTCTGAATATTCTCTCTCATATATTTTTTGATTAGTTATAAAAATATTTCTTTCAATAATCCTGGAAATATTTCTCATCAGTTCTGAAATCATTTCTAAAATTAATTTTAAAATTACTTCTTTCATCCATTCTGTAATACATTTTTTTTCATTAAGGTGTTGTTCATCATCATTTCTATGAATTCTGTAACTATAACTATGGAAATATGCAAATAATATTCAAATCAGAGTCATATAAAATGCCGGGTGTACGATTACCAGCTTATTTCTGAAGTGTTCATCATGTTACTAGCGCTCGCGTAAGATTTCCATTGTGATGTTGATATTAGTGGATGAAACACTGTTGGTGAAGTTGTTTTATCTCGGCCATAAATCGCTGGATTAAGACTTACGAACGTTTCGGACACGGAATAGATTGAAGAAATACCGGAGTCCAGGGAATTCTTTGATGTGCTTTCGAGCAGCGCACTCTATAAACAAAAATTGGAACTTTATTTTTCCTTCACCAAAGAAAAAAATCCGCACATACGAGAATAAATTCTTTGCAAACCACTTTCAAGCACAGCGAAATCTCGATATGACGATGCTCTGCGAACCGAGAAAAACATTTTTGCAGAGGAATCATCGTTATATAGAGAGGCATAAGTTTAACATTAGACTACAGACATTTCCAAACAAGACTTGAAAAAACTATCGTTGTATAGAGATTTATCGTTATATCGAGTATCGTTTTAGCGAGGCTTCGCAGTATACCGATTCCTTCAATTTTCTTGACTTTTTAAACTATTCGCGAATCTATGGGATACTCGGTATAAAAACACACGCACACCAATCTTCCAAAAAAAACTTTAAAAGGTTTCAATTAATTTTTAAAAAAAAGTGCATGGACCTATAAATTTAAATCAGAAAACATTGAAATACGAAATATCTTTGAACTAAATAATAAATTTAATTGATCGTAATTTCTGTCGAAAAAATCGTAAAAACTAATTAAATCCGATATTTTTCTTTCTTCCCTAAAATAATTTCATTACCTTGTCTATCGAGTGTGAGAAAGTTATGACTAGATAATAATAACAATAATAATAATAAAATCTAAATTCTTTTCCCTTTATGTCATTATTATTGCTTTTGCTGGGAGTGAGTGAGCGCTTCACTGACCACGGAATTGACCACGAATCCGAACCATGACCGAGCATTAAATCCGGAAAAGAAAAACCCTATGTTTGTAGTTTTTGTGGCTGGAGTCCATTTTGACTTTTTAGCAATTTTGTTGCGTTTTTTTTTCTTTTCTATCTGTGTGATTGGCTATTTCTTACTTATTTTTTTCCCCCTCTTTCTCAAGAACAAGAAGTACTTTTACGAAAGTGACTTCTTTTGCTGCTTTCTTTTTTTTTTTTTTGCCCTTCCTCCGTCTTATTTATATTGTGTTTGCATTGCCCTAAGGCATGCAGTTATCGAATGCTACTGGTGGTGGTGGGAAATTCCCACGCAAATTGCTATCATCTTGGAATGCTGGGAATAAAACGGCCACCATCATCTCAAAAAAAAAGAAGAAAATTCTTTCTTTCGAAGAAGTTATTTTGTTTGGATAAGAAATTTTTCTAGAAACATGTAAGAAAAAGCTTTAAGATATTGAAATTTCAGGAAACGTGATCGGATTTTGATAAGGATCAGATACAGTAAAACCCATCTTTTGCGGAAAATCGCGGTAGAAAACAATTCGTCCGTAAAAGAGAGGTAACCACATCAAAGTAATACCATTTATAACTATAGGATATAGGTGGTGTTGATCAGAGGGTGTTCCAGCCAAAACTATAAAATATAAGACAATATTAATAATAATCCTCTCTCTCTCTCTGAAATGGCTCTTTGTTTGCAAATGAACGAAATTCTGGCAATAAAGGATGCGTTCAAAGTTGTAAAAGTACAAAATTATTGCACAGATACGCAATTAAAATTACAAAAGAAATATTATAAAAAGTTTGCATACTTAATTTATGTCTTTTAAAAAACTGATCAATCGATGTTTGGTGGGTTTTGCTGCGCATTCTAACTCCTTCAAACATTGACCGCATGCAGTCAGCTGTTGCCCACCTCTGGTAGATATCATTGGCTGAAAACCCGTCGATGATTTTCAGCAATGTTTTACTCCATTCTTTGCAGAATTCATCTGTGGCATCTACAGATTCACCGCACAATTTCTTAAATACAATTTCGTGACGCACCCGGAAACGATCCAACCAACCATTTGAAGCTTTGAAGTTGGTGAGTCCAAGTTTTTCTGCAGCTTTTTGCTGAAACAAGCCAATTGTGCGCAACTGCGTGTATGGCAAGTTCTTTTGTTTTCGGAAATTTATTTTTCCTAACTTGAATACCTTTTTTCAGTCATTCTTCTCGCCAATGTTCCTTTTGCTTTTAAATGAAACACATCTATGTCCACCCGACATTGAATTCATTTGAAAGGGCAAGAATTCCCATTTTTCACTGTGTATTCGATGTGTCATCAACTTTTTCTCTTCAGAATCTCTTCTCTTAGTGATAGAAAGCGACGATTAATAGAGCTGGCCGTTTCAAACAGTGTGAAATAATGTAAAATATACGGGCACAACCAGAAAACGGACATCAGCGTTGCCAAAATATAAACAAACATCAAGCCAAATTTCATTGAATAGTAGCCAAAAAATATATCAAATATCAGAACTTTTGCTGCCATACAGTGAGCGTAATTGGAACCAAAATTGCAACTATTGGTGTCCGTATAGGGGTTTTAGTCCAATGGAACAAATGATGAAAATGGTGTCCGTGACCGAATCTGAGGTTGACTGTTAAGCAGGGGCTCGAAATACATTATTTAAATAGGCTTTCCACCGGGATATTTTTATTTGGCCGTAAAACAGGAGTGACCGTTAAGAGGGGATTTACTACTATGGACATTTTCAAGAACTGAATGTGATTCTAACAGATCAGATTTTAGATAATCATTTCAATACAAAAAATTCCTTTTGTTATTTTTCTTGTAATAAATTTTATTTGGCTGTTATGCTATTATTAAAATTTAAGCAATTTTATAAGACTGTACCTGAATGAGATTTACAATACACACGGGAAGACGGTCTGAATGTTAACTTCATTTGATTTTGAGGCTTTTTAAGGCTGTATAGCTATTATATAATTATTATTTGCAAACTTTTTCTCACGCAATTAAAAATTTTTGTGCCAAGAGAAGGGGGGGTTTTCCCCTCTACTGATTGGTATAGGTAGTGCCATAGGCGCTTCTGACCATGGATCCAATACAAATTTATGCCTAATTAGTGGCGCTGTTGTCGCTTGTTTTATAGATATGAAATCCCCGAATTTAAATTTTTTTTAACACGGAAAAATTCATATGCTGGAGTAACATTTCTGAACGTTTCACCCTTGTGGGAAATTTTGAAATAAATTCAATGTTATACGCGCGAAACGTTGAAGCAGTCCATGTTCTTGGGAATCCTTGGAAACAGTATCCATATTTTAACGAATCCTCTAAATAATATTCATGTTGTGGGGGACCCTCGAAGTGATATTCATTCTCTAAAGAAACTTTGAAAATAACAATGTTCGATGGAACCCTAGAAAAGTAATGTTTATAATCGAAGAAACCCTTAAAGTAATGCTTACAATCTAAGAAATCTTTAAAGTAATGTTCAGGATCTAAAGAACCCTCTTGAAGTAATGTTTACGATTTAAAAAACCCTTGAAGTTATGTAAATGTTGTGAGTCAAATAAAAATATATGTTGCCTAAATCAGTATTTCTCGAAGTGTGCGTCGCTGTTCCTAGGGGGCGTCTCCAAGTCAGGGGCGGCAATTGTTAGGGGCGTCGCGTGAGCTGGAGATATTGATGTGTGTGTGTGCCTATTTATGCTTTTAAGTGGTTCTTTTATAAGTGAAAATATCTACTAAACTATTTGTAGACAGCCGCAGATAAACCAGAAATTGGTCAAGGGAGCCGCCGGTGGCGAAAAATTGAAAACCACTGATTCAATCAACACCGACAAAAAAATATTCATGGGCTATGATTCATATGGAACATATCTATGGAACAGGGAACCTTAGAAATTATGCCCCTACAACATTGCTATAACTATTTTCTACGCTCTTCTACCATTTCTGGTGGATCACCGTTATATTTTTTACGCTCTTCATCACCATTTCTCGTAGAACCCATACAGTTCTGTCTCAATTAACCCCGATTGAAGAAAAACTGTATTGAAAGGTTGACTAAATATCTTTGAAAATATTTCATTGACCCGTTCGGATTTATCAATAAAAAATGACCCAAAAAAATAATTATTATCAATTAATAGGAAATAAGTTTAAAAAAAAAGTTAAATACAATATTTCAAATAAGTGAGAGGAAAAAAATGAAAATAGAAACAAAATTGAGAATATTGTGCAACATTTACATTTCTTTTAGGAAATTGGACTTTAATTAAATAAAATTCCGAAATTTTCTAGATTTATCGTAATGTTTTGAAAAAAATATAATACATAATGATTATACGAATATATAACAAATTTCAATGATATTACTTCAAATTAAATTATCATTATATCGAAGAAAATATAAGATAATATAATATACACACATAAATATTTTTCTTTTCACTGATACACTTTTCTAAGTTACCATCACAAATGATTAAAGACGCAAAATTTCCGTTGCTTATAAGGAAATATATCTTGAATAATTTAAATAATTGTATAAGATAATGAAAAATAAATATCAAAATTAATCCATATTTATTCTTCGAAACACAAACTAACAAGATGAAAGCTCTAAAACATCAATTATCGGCATTAATCATCTTCGTGGATAGTTTACAATTTAATTATTGTAATTAATCCCTTAAATTTTGTAGAAAAAAAAATATTTTAAATATTTTTTTAAGATAAATTTTTCGAGCATTTAATGATCATGAATCAGATGTCGCCATTTTTTTTTTCCATTCTTACGTTTTAAGGAAAAAGCGCAGAGAAATAATGAGTGGCTTTTATTAAACTATTCACCAAAAAAGAAACGATCTTTGAAAGATGATAATGAATCACTTACTGCTTTTGCTGCCTTCTAATCATTTTTGATCATTATTTATAGAAAATACAATGTTTTCTTCTTCTTATATGATTGTTTCTTAAGATAAATTCTTTTAAATAATGGCTAGATTTGTTTTCGAGGTCACTGAAGCTAATGATGTCACTTGATTGAAATATTTTAGACTTACATGGCATTGATTGGATATTAGTTACAATAATTTACGATTAGGTCCTTTTTTTTAGTTATTTTTAGAGATTTAATCAATAAAATATCGTTTTTTTAATGGATTTGTAAACAATTTTGATTTTCTTTATTGATTTCTTTCTTTTTTTATGATAATTTTTTTTCATTTTGGTTATTATTATTTCATTAAGTAATTTTGCGGTTGTTGATAGGTATTGGGAATTTTAAATAGTGAAATTTTTGAACAAATGGGAGATGATGATTTTTATGATGTACGAAATCTGTATTATTCGCTGGTGAGAGAGTTATAATGATTGGTAATGATTATTGATGGATAGTGATGAAAAAATTGGACGAATACTGACGATAGATAATACTGCTAAACTTGACATGCATCTCATCCATATTCGTCTGCGGAACTTCTAACGAATTGGTACATGCTGGAAACTGTGCATATACGTGTGTTGTGAACATAACAGGAAGCTTGTTTATGTGTAATGCTTGTTATAGCGCTACCGTCTGGCAACTATTTTTCGAACAATGAGCGAAGTGTAATGAATAATGAAGGTTCAAGATTTTAACCGTTATAAAATCTGTTGGGCCTGTTGCTCTCTCTGTGGCGAGACTTTTTAACGGATAAAACTATAATATTGATTAATAGCCCCCGGATATATTGACGAGAGTGTAATCAGATAATCAATCATTAAACTTAGAATATAATGGTAATCAGCCAAATTTAAAAATCAAATTGATAGACAAAAATTAAGTGAAATTCAGAGATGGTAATCTGACAAATTTTGAAATGGAATTTGTAAATCGGCCATATTTGGAAACAAATGTATTGATCATAATCGACCAAAATTTAAGGATGTGCCAAATTTAGGAATTAAATTTATAGATCATGATCGGCAAAATTTTGGAATCAAACACATCCAACTTATACGAAATTAATAATCAGCTAAATTTAGTAATCAAATTTATCGATTGTAATTGACCAAATATGAGAATGAAATTTACAGATAATAATTTGTAAGTGGCATAATCAAAATGAAATTTAGGGATCAGATTTATAGATTATAATCATCCAAGTTTTTATTGATCGAATTGATAGATCTGAATCGACCAAATTTAGACATCAAATTTATCGATCTTGATTGATCAAATTTAGGAAACAAACTTATCTAATATGATCAAAATTTGGGAATCAGATTTGTATGTAGTATAATCAACCAAATTCAGGCATCAAATTTATATGAGATCGTAATTGATAAAACTTATCAATCATTTAGTTTGCCAAATTTGGTAGCAAATTTTCAAATCATTATCAACAAAATTTGAGAATCAAATTTACAGATTATAGTTTTAGCTAAACTTATATAGCAATTAATTTTATAGATCCTAATATCTCTCTCTTGACCAAATTTAGAATCAAATTTATAAATCAAAATTTACCCAAATTTGGGAATCAAATTTATATAAACCATAACTGGAAAATTTTAGAAATCAAATTTGTTTATTAATAATCAGCTGAATTTAGTAATCGAATTTTTAGATCACTAATAATTGATCATAATAATAGTGATCTCTTTTAGTGATCTAAAAATTAGAGATTCAGCCAAGAAATTTTTCATTAATATTGCTTTAAAAACTCTATGTTAGAGTAATATCGTCGGTGTTCATGCAGAAAATGACATATTTTCTCTTCGCTACAGGGGTACGCATACGTGCATTACATTAAAATTCTGTAGATCAAATTTATTCATTTATTCATCGTAATAGACACAAATGGGGATCAAATTTATAGATTACTAAAAACTCATCTCTGCCTCTAATCTTCACAACATCCAGTCTTCTGTATATCTTGTATTAACAAGTGGAGAGCGACATTCTTGTCAAATACTAGCATCATTAAAGAAGTGGCAAACCATTGTAAAGGCATGGTGCAGGTAACCAAAGTAAACATTCCGAAAGTGATTGTTGGGGCTCAGAAGCCATTGTTGCCCGGGAGTTTTTTTTTTTTTTTGCCCATTTGGGGCATTTACTTAGCTCTGACGAACTTTTAAAGT
Organism: Pholcus phalangioides; assembly: GCF_987345545.1. Lineage (NCBI taxonomy): Eukaryota > Metazoa > Arthropoda > Arachnida > Araneae > Pholcidae > Pholcus > Pholcus phalangioides. The sequence goes on along the minus strand of NW_028301608.1, from coordinate 90,042,647 downwards.
AGCCTATCGTTAAAGTCGGGTCCCGTTTGGTATATAGGCTTATATATGCAAAATTTGAAGACGATCTATATAAAATTGCAGATTTGTATAGGAAACATACACAAATAGAAAACCAATTTTATCTGTATAGATAATCAAATAAATTTAGGAATCCAATTTCAAGATCATAATCTGCTGAATTTAGTGGATCAAGGTCAGCCAAATTTGAGAATTTTAGTTGGTCACAGGTAGGAATCATTACTCGCGATATTCAAGGGTGATAATCGGCCAACTTTAGCGATCATAATCGATGAAGCAATCAACTTCTTTGCCATTTATTATGAAATATAATGCATAACAATGACACAAACGTATAATTCATTCGATACGGCGAAAAGCAATCCATTGAAAGACCTCGAATGCATTATCATACTTATTCTATTGAACTTTTCCACGGAGAGATTCATGATTTTTTTCTATTTTTATAACCGTTAAACAAACGCTGTAAACACATTTTTATAAATTCAAATTCATTCAAAATAAAGTATAATAAATATATTTTTTTTTCAAAAGCGTTAAAAAAAAATACTGTTATCTTTTGTTATGGAATGAATAACTAGATGTAAGAAGAGATCCAATGTGCAGAGCGTTGTGTAATGTTGTTTCTTTATCTCACGTGATGCCAAATCGGATTTTCCACGACATGTCGTTTGATAAATATATGAAACGAAAGCTTTTTTTTTCCCCCCTCTCCAGACATGAAAACTGAAGAAGGCACACAGAAAACACAAGGAATATTCCTCCAGAACAAAAAGAAAAGTTTATATACACTTTTTCGAAGTTTGTTCATATTTTTGACAGGGTATCGAACTCCTTATGGCAATGCGTGAATTTTACCAATGGAAGAATAAAAATATAGAGGGAGTAGAGTAATATATAAAGTGCACACAGTATGTGACTTGTGTGTGCAAATACACTAAAACCTCTCTTTTACGGACACAAGTGGGACGAAAAAAGTCGTCCGTAAAAGAGGAGTTGACGTTAATCAGGGGTTTGAAAAGCATACTTTTATTATGAGCTGGGAAATTATTATTTGGCAGTGAAGGGGAAGGGGGGAATTAATCGCATTCAAGGGGTGTCCGTTAAGAGAAATTTTACTGTACCAAGTACTACAGTGGATTATAAATATGGTAATTTTGGCTAAGGTTATAATTTGTAGCGGGGAAGATTTCGGATATTAATATGATCACATGTGTGTTTAGATATCGATGGAACTTATAAAAAGTGAGGCTTCATAGATTTCCCACACTCCCGCCGCCCGCATGATCATATTAATATCAAAAAAATTTCCTGTTACAAATTATAATCATAACCGAAGGATACGCCATAGGATTCCAACGAATGCTCCGCGAGAGAGTTTTTCTAGTGTTTCGCAGTACCGAAAGCCATGTCTAATCTCTTCGTTGAGACAGAGCGGTGGGTCATGTTCTGGTCAGGAGGAGGAGAACCGAAAGCCAAGAAATTTTTCATTGGTTTGCATTAAAAATCTATGTTAGAGTAATATCGTCGGTGATCATGCGGAATGTCATATTCTCTTCAGGGGTACGCATACGAAATATCCCATCAAAAACTCTCAAAAATTGAAGTAATTGGCAAATATATGAATGCGGTTTGCGAAAAAGTTGTTCTCACCAAGGGGATTTTTTTGATGCAAAAGAAAATAATAATAATAATAATAATTTAAACTTTTGTCGACAGAGGACGCTACACTAAAGTGAATCACAGAATTCTGGGTCTGACCCTTGGCTCAATCTCCTCCGTGTCCGAAACGTTCATGAAGCTTCAGCTTGGGATTTGTGGCTCAGGTAAAACAAGTTCACCGAGAGTGCTTTGTCAGCATCATGCTTTGTCAGCTTTGTCAGCAAAACCGTCAATGTCAAACCATCATAATGACAAATTTATGTAAGCGCCAGTAACAGGAAAATTTAGAAAGCAGCTGTTGATCGTACACCCTGCATTTTATAGAACTCTGATTTGCATATTTCCCGTGGTTTTCTTCCGTGCGGCGCCCTCCACTGAAAAAAATTTTAACCAACTGTTTTTTCTGTACGAAGAAAAAAAACCCTTTTAGTGAAAATAACTTTTTCACGCATTTAAATATACTAATTCCTTCTATTTTTATAAATTTTTAAACTGTTTACAAATGTATGAGGCACCCTGTATATTGTGTATAATCTATTTTCCCCATAGTTAGGCTAACCATATTTTTTCGAGAAAAATACGGAATATTGGGTTTCCTCCAAACACTTCGCCAATACGCATACAGATGGGTTATTCACGCATAAGAATTCAATTTTACTCTGCCACATTTCGCTCACAATAGTGAAAATACTCCTATTAAATATTAGGTTATTTCTCTTTTTAATATGTAGTTATTTCTCATTGATTAAAAAAAATATTCCTCGTTTCACAAAAATTTTGGGGAGGAATTATAATTCGTTTTCGACGTTTTCGTTAAATAACGATATGCATAACGCTGCTTCCAAATACGGGACATCACCAATTATCGCCAAAAATGATGCCAAAAGTAAGCAAAGTTGCCAACTGAAACAACTTGAAATCGCCAATCGTGGGAAATGAAGAACTACTACAAATTGCAGTGAATTAAAATGAATTCTGCGAAATAAGACGTTAAAAAAAACGACAAATATGTGAGATCAATATTCTTATTCATAGCCGTAATTATCGTAATGTAATTTGAGTTGGAAGAAAATTTTGAAAAGTTGATTTCAATGAAGAAAAAAAATTCAAGTTGGCTTCGTTGAAAATACGTAAAAAAACTGGTCATTTTTGCAAGAAAATCGGGATGGTCAAAACTGAGTGAAAATACGTTAATTCCCGGGAAATAAGGGGCCGGGGTGTATGTTCACCCTATCCATACTTAAAATGTTTGTGGAGAATTTGTGTGTGAGAGAAAAAAAGAACTACATAGCATGTGAATCGCAAAAGTTTACATACGTTCTAACTAAAATTTCTTTTAAAAATCGCTCTAGAATTAAAAAACAAGCCGAAGTATTGAATAATATGAAGATTATCATATTCATCATTCTGTATGTCTCTGAAAATATTATTCGAACATTTGAATATCAAAAACAGCACTGTAATTCTTTATAAAAATATTTTTTTGCGAAAAGAGTGAAATTCGTGAGGTTTATGAAAATAATCGATAGTATTCGTCTGTAAAAGATCTTAGAGCTTTCTTCAAGAGTTATTGGCATAATCTTGAGCAGCACAGATAACGCGCAAGACCATTTCTTCGATGGTAACCTCCATCAACGAATTTATTAAGGAATACAAATACAACGCCACAACAGGCAAAATGGCCAACGAGGTGGCTGAGAAAAAGATGCCCATAAAAAATATGGATGTCATATATTTCAAAAATATAGCAACCCAATTAAAAATGCAATTAACAAAAAATTTTAAACAATATATACACATGATACAATATTATACAATGCCCATAAAGAATATTATGGTTGCCTTATTCTAAGAATGAATAGAGCTTCTCGATTTACCCCAACATGTTTATCGTATTTCTTTTTAAACGTGTCAATTGTGTTACAATTTACTACCTCCGGGGGTAAGCTATTCCATTTATTAACAACCCTATTAGAGAAAAGGAAAGGGGACATCTGACCAGATTTCAAACAATTTTTATGTTGTTGAAAATTTGACATTGTCAGTTTGACTTTTGCGTCAATTGTTTATACGCTATATTTGTTTATTTTGTCATAATGTTTTATCTATAAAATGTATAATCGAATTTCATTACTTCGAAAATAAAATACGTGTTCATCTTAATAAGAGGTAATTAATTTGTGATATTGCGATTAGTAGCTATCAGGCACTGTATGATATCAACTAGTGTTTAGATACAGGCATCTTGAACCCGTTGCTCCCTGAAACGCACAGAGTGTCCAATGCTCGTGTCCGATTTCGTACTCGCGAGCATTTGATCAACGTCCCAATTAAACACCTTGTACAAATTGCATTCAAGGATTGGAATTATCCTGATTTCATGCATTTGTATGTCAAACATGCCGTAAGGGTGCTCGTCTTTTGATGATGGATACTACTTTACCGCACACCAACTCCGGTCATATATCGCCATACGGCAATTTCCAACCATTGGAGTTGGGTGGAAAATGAGGGTTCCCTCCAACGGTGGTCGCCCCAGGTTCGGTAGGTAAAGAACTTGCTTCTGGCGTTATATGCTCGGATTCTAACCCACGGACCTTGATGGTAACCTTCATAGTGGAAGACGAGAATACTACCACTGTGTGTGCTAGTCGGGTTTGATGATGGATGCAGACAGTGCTCGCGACTAGACAAAGTTTGAAGACCTCTGGTCTAAACTTGCGGCCACTGTACTTTACAGCAGATCATGTCCGCTCTTTAAAGCATTTGGTGTCCGTATTTTTCTAATAGATCTCGGCAACATGCACACAGAGATTGTATGTTCTTTACTTCTTCGATTTCGATTATTTACGATCAGAATTCCGATTAAAGAAAAGTAAAAGAAATGAGTTTATTGAAGGGTGAAAGATTTCCAGCCAATATTAGAACTTCTGACATCGTTGTGGTGGACGGAATAAGAAGAATGTCATCTCTCCCTATCTCTCTTTTCTTTCCACCATTTTTTTTTTTTAGTCGCCGCTTCGATCGTTTAATCGCTTTTCCGAACCGATTCTTTGGTTCGGTAAAACAAGACCGTAGTTGTCATCGATAACGATTTTAAATACCGATGTCATCTCACCCCACAAAAGAGAAACGAGATGGAACTTTTCCCGATAAGACATCAAGTTTCAATCGAAACTCGCGCATCGGAGTTCGAAAGTTTGAAATTGGATAAGTGGGGTTCGGCAATAATCATTTGTAACATCGTTATGGCGATGAGAGAGATAGAGAAGATAAAGATATATACGTATGTATGTATTTAAAGGGGGAGGGGGGGACCCGGGCCTTTTTCGCCGCCTCCATCATCTGCAACATTCAGACCAATTTCGTTCCAGCGGGAAAGAAAATTTATTGCTTTCAAAAAGGGCGTAGAACTTCTCCCGGAATTTAGTAATAAGCGGGAAATCTGCGAAACTTCAAGAGAGAACTCTCCTGCAGCATTTCTTAATTAAAATTAACGATCTGACGGCTCAATTTTCATAATGGCTTACCAGGGGAAGAAGACCAAGACGAAACACTATTTATACGTATAAAATTCATGGCAGCCCGTGCGCTAAGAGAAAATCTCGAATTTTCTGACTGATACTGATGCCTAAAAGTTTTTTTTTTAAATTCTGAATTGATTTTTGTGAGAATTTCGACCAGGCTCAGACCTCTTCTTTCTAATTCCATTATACCTAGGCTCGCATTATACCAGGGTGCGAAACCTTGCCCGCGGGCTAGGGAACCTATACGTATATAAAGGTGACCATATGACCTTTATTTTATGAGACATTTCCGTAATATTGGCTGCCTAACTTTATTAAACATCCCGTTTTCTCCCCGATTTTCAACGAGGCTTACTTGGTTTTTTTGAAATAAAGAATAAAGATTATTTTCATGACTTATATATAAATTATATTATGATAATTAAGACTCTATCACTCTTAAATATATTCATCTCACAAATGTTTGTCAAATATATACGTTTCTTTTTGTTGAATTTACATTTTTATTCATTGCGACTCTCAGTAGCCCTGTATTCTCACCATTGGCGATTTTTTATCAACTTTACTTTTGGCAACTTTAGTCGCATTTGACAATTTATTTTTTGGCTGTTATTGACAACTTTACTTGCATTTGACAGGTTTTTTTTTTGTGATAATCATTGATATCCCGTATATTTTGTGATTTTCAGTATTTTCATTAAGGAAATATGGTCAGCCTAGGTATTTATCGTGTTTTGTGTGCTTTTATTTTCTTTTTTTTTTTTTGGTTGGCCTAACTGAAACGGCGACCCAGTCTGGCGGGTTTAGCCGGCCGAATGGATCTCTTTGGCGGGTTGCATCTGGCCTTGGGCTGGAGGTTGTGCACCCCCTGCTTTATATGAACAGCTCAAAAAAGGTGCACGGAAAAAATGGGAAAAAGAACCCACCAGTGGGCAGGTGCTTTTTGTTTACCATTAGGCTCCTACAACCTCGTCTCTAATTGATATTAATTGAAATTAAATTCTATCATGGGAAGGAGAGGGGGGGGGGTTGCGTCCCTCGAGCGTTAGCCTTGATTGAAGTCGACCCTGCCCATGTGTATTTTTCGCTTTTTATGCGGTATATTACCTTATTTCTGAAGCAAAATGATACGCGCCTCATTCTATCAGCTTGCTATCGATGTCAAACATAAGTTACAGGGGAGCCTTCGAACCCCGTGCGCGGCACACTACTACTACTTCTACCAAATCCATATGCACCTCGTTCATAACTTCGGCGGCACACAGGTGTTTAGTTGTATCTGGTTTTCTGCGGTTTTCCAACTTCGAGACGTAAATGCGAACCGATCTCCCATTTGAAAAAGTCTCTCCACAGAAAGCAGGCAGACCGTCAACACGATATTTACATAACACGAAAATTCAAGAATATGTCATTTTATTTCAAAGTATGGAAAACAGCACCAGCATAAAAGGGTTTTTTTTCTAAAGTTAGTAACAAGCGATCACACCACTAGTGGTCCCCCCCATGATGAAGGAGATGTAGGCCTTCAAATTAATATTAAAATTAGGTCTGGCGCTCTACATAGTTGTTCACGGTTACGGTTGCTGCAATCGGTGGTGATATTTTTATCTTTTACTAATATATTTTTGAAGGCCTGAATATATGTGCCTTCGTAGAACTGGGTCTTCCAAATGTATTAGTACAATATACTACTACTACTAAACCAGACATGCACCTCGTCCATATTCCTCTGCGGAACCTCTAACGAATCGGTACATGTTGGAATGTGCGTGTAGTGAAACCTGACGTGAAGTTTGTTTCTGTGTAATGCTTGTTATGTGTAGTGCTGCCATCTACCACATATTTTTCGAACTATGAGTGAAGTGTAATGTTTGACGATTTTACCGTTGTAGGCCTGTTGCTCTCTGCGGCGAGACCTTTTAATGGGGAGATCGGAGAACCACAGAAAACCAACTTCAGCCGACCACCACTGCGGCGACCCGGGACCTCGCGATGCGAGTCCGTCACTATGATCACTCAACCACCACAGCGGCAGTACAGTAATATACTGAATGCACACCACCGATCGCAGTGCCATGGCTTAGGTTTATTACGAGCGGGAATTTTAAGAAAATTCGAATAGACCAATCAAATAGCTCCATTTTGCAAGCAGCGCTCCGCTCCATTTGAAGCGGAGGGCCTTTTGCAACACCCCATTTCCAAGCAACCAGTAAAAACATTGTATTAGACTTACATGCAGGCTTTCAGCTTCATTCTCATCGTGACGTTTGACTTGTACAGATGTACTTTTTTTTCGCTGAGCAACCGGAAGTTCAAATTGGTAACGAACCTAAGTGGGAACCCCGGTCAGCGTGATAGTGTGGTTACATTTTTTTCTCTGAAGACAACGCTCACAGTATGTCGAAATATAGTAGGAATTTCGTATTTTTCGGTATGTTTGTCTTTTTCCTTGGTGGCTTCTGAGCAGCCATTAGATGTTTAAACAAAAAAGAACCTGTTTAAAACGTTAACTTCCGGTAATCCAAGTTTATCACTGATTCGAAACGATTCCAGTCCTAATTAGTTCGTATTAGAGGAGATCTGTATACATTTGAGATAACGTGGCAAACTAATGTGTGAGTAATTGTTATTGCTATAAAATACGTAAGAATACATTAAAGTCTCAGAAACTAAATACATAGGACTAGTGTTCTGGTGATGAATAAATTCAGAATCAATCTCAATTTATTCCACCTTAACACAAGTTTTAGCGCTTCAACAGTAACGACTGTCTTTATTCCCAATCAAAATGGGCCATGGACACCAGTTTGGCTGCGCGTCTTCCGCCAAATACGGAGCCAAAAAAACGTCGATGTCCTCTTGAATAGCGATACATTATCTGATCTTTATTAGCTTCCGCTTAATTTTTTCACAATTGCGCCCATATCATTAACTAAATGGAGACCATCAAAGGATGAAAAGAAGCGGGAGGCCCTTTAGAAACTTCGTCAAGTTAATTGAATCATCCAAATTCCAAAAAAATAAATAAAATAAATAAAAGCCATCTTGAAAGAACCAATCTTCATTCAAAAAATCTTTTACAACACAATCAATCATCCTTTAAAAATAAAAATTGAGAAAAGAACTTTTCGAGTTTCTAGTGGTTTCTGATCTTTAGTGTAATTGGGGAGGGTGAAGGAAGAACTGAAAAAATATCAATGAATATGTACAAACTTCTCCTATAGAAATTTTGTTTTAAAAGGAAGAAAAATACGATACGCGTACATTTTCTAAAGTCGTTGTGTTCTCTTGAGAACCTCTTGGTTCACGAGTCTAGTTTTATTTTACTGTATTTATGAAGTGTGCTGGAAACTACAATGCAACAATACAATTCGAAGAGAGAGAGAGGGAGATGGAAAAAAAGAAAAGAAATTGCAATCCTAGTTTCTTAGAATACTTTCGAGAAAACTTCCACAATACAGGAAACGTCTCGGAGGTGCTTTTACAGAACTACGAGTTCTTATTAAAATTCTAAAAATCCCATTCCCTATAAGATCAAGGGGGAAAACAACAGTATTTTGCACCTAGTTTTTGTCTTTATCCTGTTCGAGGACTATGTTTTTCTCATGATACCGACTTTTCTACGGAAAAATAAGAACTCGTCCGAGTACTTATCTGGTGTATTTTTATGATCATTTCTATTTTTCCTCCTAACAGTTAAGACAGTGAAAAGGACTCGAAAAAGTCGTTTGGATGGGCAAAAAAAAAGCCCTTCGGAAGAAGCTTTCGTTTTTGTTTTTCCTCTCTCTCTCTTCTTAAGATTCTTTTCTTTCTATTTATTTTTTTGGAAGCTGTGTAAGATGGAAAATGTTGCTTCAGGTTTACGAGTGAAAAGCGTGTTCTTAGCTCACGTCTCTCTAAGATGTGCCTAATTCGGTACAGAATGGCTTTTAGTATCGGAAAGACACTCGGGATGCTCCAGAAGCTTTTTATTCTTGATTTTTGGGAACTTAACTGGTGATTCTTAGGGGCGATAAATCTTGATTCTTAACGCGTCAATTAATGCACGTAACCTTATTTTTGGAAAATATTGATACAATGGCTATAAAAGAGAAATATTATAGGGCATCAAAAAATATTAGTGATGTTATCAAAAACTTCTCAATTACTATTATTACAGTACAATGAAACATAACTTTCGTGACTAAACAGCTAAATAGTGCAGCCCTAACGTGATTATTCTCTTCTAACTCTAGCATTACTGGTAAAGATGTAAAATCTGCGTATTTTTGGATGGAAAGTCCTATTTTTAATGTCCCGTCTGTGTGTACTACAAATTAACCAAAAACGAGAACCCTTTAAAAATTTCTCTGCATAACTTTCAACGTATCGATACATGCCGCGTATGTTTTGAGTGTATGCTGGTGCTGCCAACTGTCTTTCGTGTTTTGAAGTGAAAATGCCTGACTTTCATGTTATGTAATTATCATGCTGAAAGTCTGCCTGCTCTCTGCGGTAATACTTTCTTAAAACAAGTTATCGGCTCGCGTTCACGCCTTGAAGTTGAAAAACCGCAGAAAACAACTTCAGCAGATAACCACTGTGTCACCAACGGCGATTAAACAGCACCTCCTAGAGATAGAAGGCCTCCGCAACCTGCTTGTGACGTCAGTAAGTAGTCCATTTTCCCTCAGAATATTCAGGGGAAAAAAATTCCCTGCTCGTGCCAGTATCATCGTTGTGAGGAAAAGAAATGATCTCGGACTCAGAATTGGCGATTTCTATGCTCCACATCCAATCACTGTGCGGTATTTGTGAGCCAATCAGGAAGATTCTACGCCAAAATAAGAGGAAACGAAATAGGATGCTGTGTTTCAAAATGTGGCAAACTTGCTAGGTTGTCTGAATGATGTTTATGGCAAACAGTGCAGAGGCATTCTATCTCTAGGAGATGCTGATTAAACGTGGATCCTCGGATAAGGTCCACGACGGTTCAAATTGGCGACCTTTCGCTCGGTGCAATCATGCTTTCACTAATGTATTGGGCTCCAATTGGCGATAATTTCCAATCAAATTCTAATAAAATACCTTCAACCGTATTTCTCTCTGTGGCCGCCCTCCTCCTGGAGCAGTGCCCCTAGGCTACTTTACCGCACACCAACTCGGGCCATACATCGCCATACAATTTGCAACCAGTGGAGTTGTGTGGGAAATGAAATGACCCTCTATATATTAGTAGTCACCCCAGGCTCGGTAGGTAAAGAACTTGTTTCTGATGTTCTTTGCTCGAACCCGTAGACCTTGACGGTAACCTCCATAGTGGAAGACGAGGATCTTACCACTGCGCCACTCTTGCCGCTAGTCTGTAATCTTTCACGGTCCCCCAGGCCAGACTTTTCAGGGGGCCCCTCGTACAGTGAATTTATAGCGTGAAAAAACAAGAAAATGATGAGGATCGTTCCTCGTTTTAGGGCTGGGACCCTGTCAGCCCCCCCCCCCCCCCGTGTGGGTCATAATTCTCTCGTACTATCAGAGTTGGAAATCTGGAAACCCTATTTGCTAGAGACGACTGTGATATGATCACGTTGCCTTAAAAACGCCTTGATAACTTTTAATAACGCTTTCAAAGCATTCAGACATAAATTTTCGTATAATGTATGGTAACTGAATAATACAAAATAATTTAAAAAATATATATCTAATACTCTTAAAAGTTCTTCACAAGATTCTATAAAATTTTCGTATACTGTACATAAATATCCTTAATGCTTCTAAATTAAATTAAAACATAAATCGGTTGAATAGTGATAGCAAAAGATTTGAATAATTAACAGTCTCGAAATTGCATTGAAAACTTTGCATCGTCTCCATTTTGTTGTTAGATTTAGAAATTCGTGTCCACAACTGTCTAAATTAGCATGTTAATTTTAATATTGATAGTGTAGCAGTAATTAACGGGACTATTTTAATATATAAATCGTCTAGAGGAAAATAGTTAACCACAACAAAAATATACTGAAAGTTTCAAAGTCGAATTACTGAATATATTTCCTAAATTTGAAGCTTTCAATATTTTTATTTGGAATAATATAATGAAAATGACACAATGCGTAAAGTATCGGATGCCAAAGACAGCCGACGTCTTCTGCTACATTATCCGGCTTTTTCTGTTATTTTTCGGATTCAAATTCCTTGTTTTGAAAAGCCATTAAAATTGTATATTTAACGGAAAACTTTCATAAGGAAGATTATCTCAATAACATCTGGTGTGTTCCGCTCTTCTCTAACTTCAATATGTCAAAAGATATGTTTTTCGAAAATATATATATATATCTAGAGTACATTTAATCTATTTATGTATTCTTTAGAAGGTACTCTCGGATCCGAATTCGATACACTCACAGTTAATTTGTTTTAATATTGCGGTTAAAATTCTTGAAATAAATTTAATATTATAGCGTAAGTCCTTTCCTGTTCGGTAGCGTTACACTTCTAGTCGCTAAATGTTGGTGGGATGTCCAACTACAGTCGTACAGTCGAGTTCGCTTACAACATAACCCCTTGGTGATTCGAAAAGTGTATGTTATAACGGAGGTCTTGAAGTTAACTTATATAGCAGTTGTATACATATCTCAGTCTCGCCACAGAAAGCAATAGAGCAATTATTCAATCATTGTACTTCACTCATAGTTATAAAGATTGATGGCAGGTGGCAGCACTAGACATTATAACCATTACACAGTAACAAACTCCACGTTAGGTTCACAACACGTACACGCACATTCCAACATACATGTATCAATTCGTTAGCGAAAAAATAAGCCAATGCAGCACGTAATTAAATTTAAAATAGAATGAATATATTTTTTGGTTGATGTATAAGTTCCGAAGAATTTTAAAAATGTATTGGAGTATATGATGTATCGAACATGCGTCAATTTTTACTAAATTTAATTGATTCGACTAGCATTATTTTATGCTAACAAGTTTTCATTCAAAAAATTTCCATCACATTTATAATTAACTTATAAAGAAGCAACTAATGTTCATAAATTTTTTCATCAGTCAACATGGTTTAGCATTTTCTTTAAACGGGTAGAAGTTTGATGCTTTTAAAACAGTGCAAAATTTGGCTTTTCCCGATCGCAACAGGTATTCGTTTATCACTGCCATTTACCAGGTGATCCGAAAGTATCAGAAAAAGCAAACACCCACCCGATGATTTGAAAACAATCAACGATGCGCAGTTTTTACAGAAATTGAGGAAAGAGAGTTTTTTAATAGCAAGAAATTTCACGCAAAATACAGATACGCACTAACAGGTAGTTCTTTCTGGCCATCCACCGCAGGCGCAGATCCAGAATAATATTTTGGGGAGGGCAAATTAGTGGGAACAAAGGGCGTACGGTGAATATACATCCCGTACTTTACGGGCAAAACCATCATTTTTGATTGTATGTTTCTGGCTCTTGAAATACATATATTCTGGATCCAAAGAAAAGAGGGTCATCTGCCCACCCCTGATTCCTTATAGAGCCATCTATCAAGTAACTAATATAACTAATGCCAGCAAATGGAATTATTTCGAGTAAATTTTTCATTATTAAAGATATTGAAACATCTTTTGTGAAATAATGCATCAAGATATCACCCGAATACAATGAATGTTGCACAAATACGTCACTTTTCGGCACCATTTTTTAATTTTTTTTTAAGATAGTTTTTGCCTCATCTTCCTTTATTCACTCATAAACAAAACAAAATCTCGTTATGGTGGTATAAAGCCACAGACAGTTAGTTACAAATGTCCATATTGAAATAGGTTTGTCACAATACGAAATCATGGAAATTTTTCATCCTCGTTAATATAACTCTTTGATTAGTTTTTTGTACAGAGTTTGAATACATGCGTGATCTAAATTTTGCTCATTTTGTGCTCCCCCCCCCCTCCCACAATGAGTCTCATGAATGTCATATATTTTATATATACAGGGTGTCCCATAAATTCGTAAATTGTTCAAAAATTCATAAAAACTGAAGGAATTGTTATATTTGAATACAGTTTGCGAAAAGTTATACTTATAAAGGGGGGGGGGATAGCCAGAAAAAAAAAAGTTCAAATTTTTATCGACGGAGGGAGTTGCACAGCAGTGTGGCAGGAGTGACTGGATTTTAATTTTTGTTCAATTTCTTCTGTATCCGAAACATTCGTAAAGGTTCAGCATGCGATTCGTGGCTGAGGTAAAACAACTTCAGCAACAGTGTTTTTTATCCACCGATGTCAACCTCTCAATGAAAACATCATGGCGCATCTTGGCGCAGTTTGGCCAAATTGGTCCTTGCGCCAAAAAAATTCAAAAATCCGAAAACATCATGTGTGTGTGTACCAGTAACAGAAAAATTATAAAAGATTAGTTAATTTTTCACCTGACTGAGAGAGATTTGCAAATTTCCAGTGATTTTGCTTTCGTGCCGCGTCTTCTATTGACAGAAATTTGAACTATTTTTTTCGGTACTAAAATTGAGTTCTCCTTCGTGAGAATAATTTTTTCGCTTTCAAATTGTGTTCAAATTCTGATTATTTTTGGGACAGTTTGTGATATGAAATTAATTTGCCTATATTAAATACTATGTTCACCTATGTAGTTGTAGGTTTATTCATGAAACACACCACGATTGCTTATCACAATCGTTGTATAGTTATGGTAAATGGTAGGATCAGGGGCACACTATTATACTATACTCTAAAAAAACAATATATCGTCGCACTTAATCGGATGTCAACCATTCCAGCACAAAATATCTGATTACGCGAAGCAAACAATTAAATTGCCATTTTACAACGGTGTATAATCCACATATTGAAAACCGATGAAGGATCAATACTTAATAAAGCTTCTCGAAGAAATCAGACATCGGAAATGAAATGAAAATTATATTTAATTGCAATGATCACACAATACCTAAGATTTTTTTAATTTTCGTTGTACAATTAAAATATATAACCTCATATATAACATTTTCGTAACGTGTTAATGAAAATATGGTCGATATTTAACGCAAATGAATAATGATTTCTTTTCTATCTTCAAGTTCTAGTCAAAAAAAAAAAAAATATTCTACGAAATGATGGTAATAATTTTCACAGAAAAAATTTTGTAAGAAGCTTTTTGAGAAACGAAATATTTCTTCTTGAATGAATTTTATGTCAAAAAAAAAAATTTGTACGCGTCAGCCAACGATGCAATAACATGTTTTCGGATATTTTCTAAATACCATTTATTGAAAAACAAAATATGTTTCAGAAACAGAAAAACAGATTTAGTTTTGAATATGTTTATTCTGCAAAAAAAAAAGAACTTTGTTCCGAAAAATCTGTCTTTTTCATGGAAGCTTAAAATATATATATATATGTATATATATTTTCGTGTTTTACGGATTATATTCTTCTTTTCGCATTTTAACTTCAATTTTTTTCTTTTTCGGTTAGTTCGCGTTTATTTGCGTAATAATTTTAATTTTATTTTCTTCATCAATGACTGATTTTTAATGGAGTAGAAATTTTGAAAACAATTTGCAACACACACAAACACAGCGTTTTCGAACATAGCATTATAATTACTTGTCACGCATCAATTCCGTGGTAATGCTTGTTTTTAATTTTATTAGTTTACGTGTTTTAATTTATTAGATATCAATTCAATTTTTGTAAAGTATACATTCAGTATTTTTTTATTTTTAAAATACACATTTTTGTGTGTAATTAAATACATTTATTTTTGCAATCACGTTTTTTCTTGAACAACGATTTATTTTTTATTTATTTTTGAAAATTCAAATGTAGTAATTTAACGACCATACAATAATAATAATTTTCCAGAATGAATTTGTTACAATGACTTTGGGAGAAAAAAACATGGGCGCGGTAGCCCGGTCGATAAGATGCTCGCCTAAAGTACCAAAGGATGTTTAGAGGTGTCGCGAGTTCGATACCCAGTTCGTCCTTGTTAGAAAACTTTCCTGACACAGGGGTACAACAAAAAAGGCGACTTGACCGCAGCGAAAATTGCTACCGCAGGGAGGCCCCCATCGAGGTGTTAGCGCACCAACCTCTCGATGAGTATGAAAAACAAGCCTGCCGTTCGGAATCGGCAATAAATTGTAGGTCCCGGTCTAATTAGCCCTCGTGTGCAGAAAATGACCGTGGTGCGACAAAAATGATCAAATGAGAAAAAAACATTGATACCGCATCAATATTTTTCCGACAGTAAATTTTTGAACTACGACCTCCTTAAATGCGTTCCCGGACAATGCTTGTTAAACTGATGAATTTCCCAGATTCGTATTAAATGTTTTTAAACAATCAGTTCAACAATAACAATATTCAAAAAATATATTTCTTATTTTTATATATTTAATTTGGAATATAATAAGGATTCTTTCACAATAGTTTCGAAACGAATGTCTTGAAAAGATTTTCAAGAAATTATAGGAAATATTTTGAAAAATTTAAGGAATTCAAAATTTATAATTTAATTTCTTAATTTATTATCATAATTATTTAACATACAGTGAAACCTCGATATAACGATACTGAATGGACCAATAAAAAATAAATTAAAATTAAACAGCAGTTTAACACTGGAGCATAGACGTTTCCAAACTAGACTCGAAAAAATATCGTTTGGAGAGGGATTTATCGTTCTATCGAGTATCGTTGTAGCGAGGTTTCACTGTATGAATTTTAAAAATTTAAAAACAATTAAAGATCAACAATATTTACGCAGAATATTACATTCAATTTCTTCTTATTTCCATAATTGAAACTAAATAAAAAGAATACACAAGATTTTTTTACGATTAAAATTAATTGTCAAATTAATAATTAAACTCAAAACACATTTTTCACTTAATACTATTTTTTCACACTCCTTTTTTTTCATATCCATATAATATGGTCATGACGTGTTCCCAAGAAATCTTTATGATCTGTCCAGGGAATTTATTTTTAATCTATTACCCCTTTCAAACCCTGGTGCCACAAATGTGTGGCTTGCGTTTTCTTACTGTATAATTTTTCTTTTGACCTCAGGGAGTTATGACCTGATTGGGATTGCATTTGTTGCGTTGTTTGGATTGCGTTTGTTTCTAGAACGAAATATGGTGATAATAAACTTTGAGGGCTTTAGTTAAAGGGCAGCACTTAAAGCTGAACTTTCAGGGGTTTTTAAGATGACTTCCAGGAAAAAATGCCTTCGAAAAAAAGTGTGATTTAATACATAAAATTTAGCGATAAAATTCTGGAAAAAATCGAATATATCTTGCATCATGTTGGTTGAAAAAATTTTAATGAAGTGAATTATTTCTCTACAAAAAGAAAAGTTGGAAATTTGAAAAAAATAATGATTTGCTGATATTTAATGTAATGCATTTTTTTAGTACCAAAAATGCAAACAAATTTTGAAAATTTCCAAAAAAATGAATGCTCGGGTCTGAGAGGGTTATAATAATTACTTTATATATAATTTACAATTGCGATTTTATTAATCAAATTATAATTGAAAATTTTTTGAAATACGTATATTGTTTTGCTTTCATTTCCATATTTAAAAAAAAAGAATATACAGTTTTCTTTATGAGGGAATAATAAAATATAAATTTATTTAGAAATTATTTAATACAATTAAATTAAATATTTCAATATATAAATTAACCCAAGGTTTTGGCAATTTAAAACTCAAACTTTCGAATAACCTATTATATATATTTTTAAATTATTTCACACCATAGTATTAAAAAATTAAATTACCTCAAAACTTAACATTAAATTTTATATACCTAAATTCAAAAACAAAATTCCTCCTCATATTCATGTCTTTAAATTTGTACCCAAATGAAAATCTCAAGTTATCATGGAACAGAATTTTCTTCCCTCCATGTCTTAAGAACGATTGTCTCTTGAAGTAAATTTTATTTAAAAAAAAAAAATCCTCGGCAGAAATACTTTTACCTCTTTTTTTTGAAAGAATTCTTATAATTTATTTCTCCTCGGAGACGATATCTTTTGAAGAAGACTAAGAAAGAATCTTGCTTGTTCTTGAAGGAATGCCCTGCATGAGCCAATCATGCGAGTTCAGGTATCGGCAGCTGCTACCTCAGCGAATTCTTTCCTACTCTTCATTTCCTCGAAGATTCTTTTCTTACTTTATCACTGTGTATAAAAATATATCTCAACTTTACTTTTCGAAGAGAAACTTTCAATTTTTATATTGTCACTTTTTTTTTTTTATTCCGTTTCCACCATTCACCGTTTTTTAAGGGAAAAATATTGACTTCTTTTTTTTTCTACTGAACAAAGAGAAATATATTTTTAGCATTTAAAAAATTTGTGTTTGAGTGAATCAATTATTATTACGAAAAAATATAATTTTTTTTTCTGTTTTATTGGAAATTTATAATTCGAAAAAAAAAAAAATTATTTTAGAAATCAACCTAGAACTTGATAAGAGTGGCGATTTCACTCTGAAACGTTATTAAATTTAAATACATTTTAAATTTAATATTTTTACTTGAAACTGAAGATAGATATATTTTTTATTAAATCTTGAAAATATTCGGTTATAAAAATCTTGAAAATACGAAATTAACGTAAGTTTTATACATTTTATGTTTGTTTATAAATTGTATGTTTTATCATTTTATAGTGAAAAGTAAATTCGAGTATCTTTAGCTGTATAGTTTTGAGGGTATCACAGAATCAAAGCATAGTCATTAAATCCTACTTTTTTAATTTTTTGGTAGTTTCTGGCAATTTGGATCTAGCGTGAATAGATGAGCCAAAAAAATTAAAAACTTAAATTCAGTTGAAATATTTCCAATGAACTAAGTAAAAATATTAATTAAACTATGTATTTAACCCTAAAATAAGAATAAAATACCCCATAAAATAAGAAAATAACGATGACTATATAAAAATAAAAATTTAATTTTATGATAATACTAAATAATTATAATTATTTATTAGTATCATTAAATTAAAATTTTTCAATTATTTTTAATTTTTCAATTTAAATATTCGGTAGCTCCTTTTTGTTTTACTTAAAAAATATATATTTAATTTTTTTTTAATATTTAGTTGGTACATAACCAATTATCTCTTACTTGGCAAGTACCATACCACCAATAGATGATAAAGGGTTTATTTAACGGAATTACATTATATTTTCATAAAAATAATGATTAAACAGAATGATTGAATAATGATTATCACCATATGCTTAAGCTATAAAAAAATCAAAAATCAATTAAACTTTGTTATAACGACATCGAAGCCTCCAATTTCGTCGCTATAACCAAGGCTGACGTTTTTAAGACCTTCTTTGACGTAAAATATAGTCAGAGGAAATCAAGTAATGCGCATGTGAAGTTTTTATTGCTTTATGATTAGGGTGACCAGTTTGATCGAGACAAATACGGGAAATCGGGACAACTGACACAGGACGTCGCTGATTCTTGCCAAACATGTTGCCAAATGTCGACGAAATCACCAAATACTTTTATAAATACCTCATGACCCTTGGCGAGAACAAAAATACTACAGTAAGTTCGTTAAAATGTATTTGAAAGGGGGGGGGGGAAAAAAACTTGAAAACTCTCACTTGAGATGAATATTTATAGTCACATTCGTTGTATAACACAGTTTATAAATTATGAAAATAACCTTCATTCCTGATTCTCGAGAATTAAAGCAAGCTTCGTTGAAAAAAAATGATATATTTCTGATTTAATAAAAAATAAGAAAGGGAGGGCAAAATACGGAAATGTTTTGTATAATGGTCATTAGTGGTCATGTCAGTGAGCAAGTAGGAACATCAAACATGCAATATATCTTTTTTTCAACGTTGGAGTATATGGGTTACGCCGTAAATGTGGTAAATCTGGTTATAATACATAACAACCTCATATTATCCATAAATGCTTATGATATTATATCATAATGCTTTATGATAAATTTCTCATAAATTTATCGCTTTTACCGGTGATTATGCAACCCAATCGTCGTAGGTAAATTTGATAAATACTAAAAAAAATTATCACTTATCGGTAATCATTTCTACACAAGCGTTTAGCCGTTGGTAAACATGATAAATTGTACTCTATGATATACTATATAAAACAATTTTCATATATGTATCATTATATCGAGGTCCGACCATATTCATCACAATTTTAACTCATTTGGAATTTTGTTCATATTTATCAAATTCAGCACTTACACTAGGGTGTTACGCAAAATCACAGATAAAGGTGATAAATTTCCAGTATTTATCAAATTTACCAATGGCAATTGTGTGTGTGGTTATCATGCATAGTCGCTAGTAAAAGTGATAATGTTTTCAGTATTTATCAAATTCACCAACGACGCTTGTGTATAATGCATATTTGCTGGCGAAAGTGATAAATTTATCAAACTTAACAAGACGATTGGTAAGTATGCATAACCAATTATTTATGAATAATAACCGCTTCATCACATTTACCGTAGCTTATTCTGAGCTGATCATATTCCCTGGATATGATCGTCTCTAATCTCCTAAGAATTTCTTCTGTAAAAGGTCACTGAAACAAAAACAAAGGTGTCGAAAACTGTCATTGTATCCGAGATGATTGCTTTTCATCGCCGTTATAAGCCAGGCTCATTAACAATATTCTCTATGGGAATCAGTCCGGACCGCAAATTATTTCAGCTATAGCCGAAATGACGTTACAACCGAAGTCGTATAAACCGAGTTCGACTGTACATATAATATTCATTATCCGAAAAAATAAATAAAATATTCATAAGGCGACGGACTCTTCAAAATAACCAAAGAGAGGGGAAAAAAGATACGATGAAAAACGTGGAATAAATCAATTATTAATGGAAAGTGGTTTTTATGTACTCTAAAGGACGTGTATATAGCGAAGATAATAATAATAATAATGATGACGATGATAAGTATTACGTGGGAGGAAAAAAGACGGGCCGTGAAAGCAAACACAGACACGCTTATTTTTTTTATTTCTGCCCTATACTTTTGTATGGTTCAATGTACTTCCACGTCTTTATTCACCGTCAACATCTGGGCAAATTTCCAGAGCCAACAAATTTTCATTTCCCGGCGAAAACATATGTTAGGTACGTATTTATTTGGTTTAATGTTGAAAAGAAAATGGTTACACAGTATTTATACTTGGGTATCTTTTTCTGTTTTGGTAACAGATTTCCTGGGATTTTTATTTCTGTTTGCGATGACTCATTCCCTAATGTGTTTTCTTTCCTATTGCCTTTCACTTTGAAAAATTATGATCGCATAATAGACAGAGTGCAAATTCATTATATGCCGGTCTTTCATGTCATGTATTTTACAAGGATCCGTATATACAGAGTGAACGTTTAAGTCAAACATGCTCAGCACTTGGAAAGAGGGCCAAATGTGGCCCTCGAAGTCATTTGCTGTGGCGTGACCTCAAACCTAAAATTTTGTAAAAATGAACTAAGTGGCACGTTTCCAGATAACTTAAGTGGCCCCGCATCATTTTCACAGATCACTTGAGTGACCCACAGCACATTCCGAGACCACTTAAGTGAACCGCGACACAGTTCTAGATGGCTCAGTCATCCCGCGGCACATTTACAGAGCATTCAGGTGGCTCGCCGCACATTTACAAATTACTTAAGTGAAACGCGACACATTCCAAGATCACTTAATGGGCTTAGCCACAGCAGACTTATAGATCACTTAAGTGTACTGTGGAACATTTAGAGATCTTTTTTTTTCTTTTTTTTTTTTTTAACCGAGCACAACTCAGGTCTATCGCTATAGGCAATTTTCTACCTAGTGAGTTGTGCCGGAAGTGTAAGTGTGTGTACCTAACAGTCTGAGTGCGTATCTAGTGTTGTGTATGATTTTTCAGTGCTGCCATCTATATCTCAGAAGTGAAGTGAGTGATGTGTAGTGACTGAATATTTGTACTGTTTGTAGGACTGTTGCTCTGTGTGGCGAGACTTTTTAACGGGGAGATCGGCTCGCAATTTGCCCCTTGAAGTTGGGAACCACAGAAAACCAACTTCAGCCGACCACCACTGTGGGGACGGTGGGGCTCGAACCCGGGTCCCCGCGTTGCGAGTCCGTCATTATGACCACTCGACCACCACAGCGCATTTAGAGATCACTTAAATGAATCGCAGCACAATTGCAGATCATTTAATTAACCTGCGGCACTGTTCCAGATCACTTTACTCAAACCAATGAAGTGGCCCACAACCTGCTAAATGTTGAGCACCCTCAGTTTGAGTCTATTTGCCGCATATTACTGATGAACAGTTGATTCTAGAGGCGTACTTCTAATCAGAAAAAAAGTACTTAAATAACATGTAGAACTCAGATACGTAATTCATATTGCAAATGATTATACATTTATTAAAATAAAATTAAAAAAATATATTTTATCTGATTACCCAGTCTTGAAAATCCTATTTCAAACAAGATTTGAAAAAATACCGTTGCACAGGTATTTACCGTTATATCGAGTGTCGTTGTAGCTAGGTTTCACTGTATTTAATTATTCCAATTATTTTCCCATCGTTTTACATGACAAAAGTATATATGCAGTAATAAATTTCTTCGACACAAAGGAATTTTTATTAACAATTTACTTGAAGTGTCTAGTTTTCTTAATTTATATGTAGTGCCAAGAAACTCGATTAAGTACCGAAACAAGCGATTTCCATAATTTCTAACGATCGATGCGTTACATACCCTCCGTGAACGCATATTGCTAATAATAATTTCGTGCACTAATAAATAATCTAGCGTAATTATAAATGATTCCACTTGTTTAGTATCCGTGAACGTGAGCGCAATTGAAGGGGAGAATCCCGAAAAATTATTACTCTATATTCAATGCGCGGCTTAATAAAGAACGGTGCGGAAGCTCTAACCTCAAGCGTTTAATTAACAATCCCTCATCAAGGAACGGGATTAGTTAAATGCCACTGGTTATCTCGTACTTTATGCATATATATATTGTTATTTTGTTGTCATTATTATCAAGTTTCTTGATTAATTACTTCGATGTAGATAGCTATTAAAGATATCGTTGGATTAGTTTGTTTTGCTCACGTGCCTCAATATGTTTTTCTTTTGACTAGTTAATGAAATAATCTCGTAAAAATCACACACTGATATTATCATCTTGTAAATAATTGCAAACAATGGTTAGAAATTAATCTTTCATTTGATTAACTCTTTTTCTTTTTTTGTGGAAAGAAACGTTTTCTGCCCTAATTTCTAATGCAACAAGTAATTTTCTTTCGAAATATTTTGCGGGATATTTCTTTTTCTTAGGCCGGGATTTCACTGTAAAAATTTTATCAAAGTTCTTTTATAAAACTAGCAAAATGCAAGTTTTTTCGAGTTTTGAAAAAAAGATCTTTTATCAAACTTTTATTGTGTAATCCTGGCCTTACGACATCAACTCATTCAACGGGCCGTCAGATCTTCCGAGTAAATAATACAACATTATTGAAAAATCGGGATTAACTTTATGTGAATATATTCGGTGTCTTCATGAAGAGTGTCCGAAAAGAACAAAAATTCTGCATTTGGTTGTAAAATTAAAGAATGACCAGATATGATTTGATATGAATGACCAATGTTTGTTCGATATTCGACAAAGGCGATTGGTATTGGCTTCTATCACAGGGGGTTTCTTGACCTACGGGTCGCGATCCAGGGGCTTCCGAGATGCGTCATTCAAATCCATTAACAGCCAGAGGCTCTTCAGCTATGGGTCCCACACCTTCTGATTCGCAAGAGCTTCCGAGAAAGGTCGTACGAATGTATTTACAGCCAAAGGTTTCTTGAGCAAGTGACGACCCAAACTTGACTCACAATAGACTTGCGAGATGGGTTGTTGAAATCGACTTGCAGCCGGGGCTAATGAGCTATGGGTCGCGTCCCTTCTGATTTGCAGGGGCTTCCCAGAAGGGTCGTACGAATTTATTTACAGCCAAGAGCTATGGGTTACGACACAAACTTGATTAACAGGGGGCTTCCCATCCCATCTATTTCAGTATCAAGCGAGGAATTCCTGTAGGCTTCGGACCACTCTTCTCATCATATCTGGTCAATCTTTAATTTTATAACCAAATGCAGAAATTTGGGGGGAAAACAGCGTTAAATGTGCGTAAAACGGTTACATAGGTCGGAGTAGTGCGAGTACACCGAAACTACTCCGTCCGACCTATGTGGCGCTGTTCTGGTAGACATATTCCATTGAAACCTGTTGTGTATGCTAAATGTACCATGGGAAAACGCAATATAAAAGCGCCACTTTTTCCCCTTCTGGTCGAAGATTGAACTTTTTTTTTTTATTTCATAAATCCCATGGTCGCATTAAGATTTTCAAAAAACTTGGGCTGCACATTCGGATAAGCAGTTTCTGTGGAAAAACTACTCGGGAGTACGGGAACTTTAATTATGATCTCACCCTGTATTTACTTCTTTAAAAAAAATGTGATGACGAAATCAAAAATTTCCAGGACAAAAAAAAAGAACGAAATCGTTTCCGTGGTGATTGATCTGATTCTTTCCCGTTCTTTTTGGACTTGGACAAGGCACAAACGAGAGTTTGTTTCCCGTTCGACAAAAAACATAACTTACATGAAAGCTTGAGTAAGAGGAAAACAGAAAAAAAGAAATAGCGGTCACAATATATCTAGTAATGCTCAAAAGAAAATGCTTAGCCATTTACGCAGATGGCGAACATCAGATATCACTTCGAACAGGTCTCTTGTAACATTGCTCCTGAAAGAAAAAAAAAAAACGGGGAAAAAAGTATATTTTTCTTGTGTTTTTTTATACTATTTCTTTTCTTATTAGTTATACTCTAGGGGGATCTATACTTATCAAACAACCGCAGGTTGTTGGAAAAATCCAAAAAAATAAATAAATAAGAAAAAAACGTCATTTTCTCCCGTTTATCACTATATATATATATATACTCTTTTTCAACATTTGTAGCTATTATTTTTTGTTTTGAAATAATGTTTAAAAGTATCTTATTATACCTGAAGCAGTATTATGTTCCGAGATATCTTCTCGAGAGCGATATTGAAAATTACGTAAGATTTCTTGTTTTTTCAACAACAAAAAAATGTCACTACCGTATCAATGATGTTATGATAATGGCTTTTAAGGACATTATAAGGAAATGTCAGTGTTGAAATGTTTAAAATTTTATTCTCTTTACGATATAAAAGATATAAAAATAATTTCGAATGCGTTTTCTTCTAAAATGAGGTTTTTTTAAGAGGGTATTGTTATTTTTAAAAATGTGTTTGAAAGCCATTTTAACATTTCGCTTGAATTAAGGTATCCGAGACTACATTTCTTGTCACTTTTCTTTGAAATGGTACTGGATTGAGCTTTAATAATATTTTCTGATAGAAAGTGTCCCAAAATGGTGAAAACAATAATAAATTTAGGACTACCTAATGTCATTTTCTATTAAAAAGTCATTTTTATGTCAAATTTTAAGTAAAATTAATGTAATATTCGAAACACGATTGCAAACATGATTTCTAAAATAATTGAGTTTCTAGAAATCATGTTTTAAACTCAAGTAAAATGTCAAAAAAAAAAAAGCATTCTCCATAAAACGCGTTAAAAGTTTTTATTCACGTATTACTTGTGCGTGAAAATTCAACACTAAAGTGGACGTAACTTCGATTCTGAGAGTCATATTAACAAAACAAGGCCTGTTTTGGAGTTACAACAGACATGGCTTTCACAAATTATAAGAAAATGAAAATCTCTAAATTTTCTTTGAAAATGACGTTTTCAATGTTTCAATACCTTAAACGTTTCTGAACATTATTTTTAAAATTATTCCTGGATTTTGGGATAACTACGCATTTTATGTGGCAATTTTTCTATTATTATGCTTTTGTATGTTACGTTAAATGTGATAAATCAGTTATTATGCATACTTAGCAATCATCCACGGAACCCTCCGTGCCAATAAAATGAAGGCAAATGAAGGCCACGAACTCCTTTGAAAAATAATCTGTGTACAGCAATGTAAAAAGAATGAGTTAATTGTTTTCTCATCGAAGCTCACAGACCCCTGAAGTCTCTCCGAGGAACCTTAATTAAAAGCGAGAGAGAGAACCACCGATTTTGACTAAGTAAAAATAGATAGAAATTTGGGGGGGGGGGGCAAAGACTTCTAATTTTAAAATTTAAGGAATCAAAGCAAAAACTCAGAGTTCTTACATTTGAAAAAAAAAAAATTTGTTATGAAACTGTGAAATTTCACTGGTTGGTGGTTGTCCCCCTCAAAAAAGTACGGGGGCTCCATCAGGATTTCTGATATGCTTTGGTGGAGCATGGTCTAAAAAACACTGTTATAGGGGGAATCTAAACTTATCAAACAACCGCAAATTGTTGGAAAAGGCAAAGAAAAATTTCAAAAAACATCATTTTCTACCGTTTATCACTTTATACACTTTTTCAACGTTTGTAGCTATTATTTTTTGTTTTGAAATAATGTTTAAAAGTATCTCATTATACCTGAAGCGATATTGTGTTCCGAGAGATCTTCTCGAGAGTGTATCGGAAATTACGCAAGAGTTCTTCTTTCAAAAAAAAATGTGGCTATCGTATCGATGATGTTATAATAATGGCTTTTATGGACGTTATAAGAAAATATCAGAGTGTTGAAAAATGTTTAAAACTTTATCATACTATTTTTTTTAAAGATATAAAAATGAATCCGAATGAATTTGTTTCACGATGATGTATGTTTTTGAAGAAGGTATCGTTATTTTAAAAATATGTTTGAAACTATTTTGAAATACTCACTTATATTTTTCTCCTTTAAGATCTTGTATTTTTTTTTGGGGGGGGGGGGGGGGGTTTCTCTTCAATTAAAATATTTTTAAGGTTATTTTTAAAATTATTCTTGGTTTTCGGGATAGTTACACAATTTTTTAGACCATTTTTCTATCGTTATGCTAGTGCATTTTACGGTAAATGTGATAAATCGGTTGTGTGTGCATACTTACCAATTGCCTTGGTAAATTTCATAAATTTATCACTTTTACCGTCAAATACCCATAATACAAAAGCGTCGTTGGTGAATAAGATAAATACTAAAAAATTACCAGCGATTATGCATAATAACCAAGTGTCATTGGTAAATTTGATAAATACTTGAAATTTATCATTTTTACTGTGATTATGCGTAATACCCTCGTATAATTGGTGAATTTGATAAGTACGAAAAAAATTCCAAATGGGTCTAGTATGTGTGATGAATATAATTGGACCCCAGAATGATAACACATTCTACGATCGTCCCCCGATATAATCATATAGTGCATGTATGAATTATCTATAGTGTATTATATAATGCGGTTTATCATGTTTAACAACGACGAGATGCTTGGATATTATACATAATAATTCCCGGTATAAGTGATAAATTTGGGGAAATTTGTCAAACTCACCAAAATGCTCTTTCATTATGCATAATAACTGGATTTATCATATTTACCCCGCGTAACATGTAGCGTCGCGTCTCCTAGAGGCATCACGGTGAGCTGGAGATATTGAGTGCATGTTAATATTCTGAAGTGGTTCTTTTATAAGCGTGAAAATAGTCTACTGTAAACTATTCTGGGGGGGGGGGAGCAGCAGAGGAACCATGAATTAGGGCAGCGAAGCTGTGAGTAGCCAAAGTTTGAGAACCACTGCGTTATGGTAACCGTGCTCCGTGGACCCATGTCGGACCGTACAGTTCAAAGGACAGTTTCCCTTCACTAGATGAAGATTAGTCACAATCACTACTAATAGACCAATAACAAAACGCGAATGCAACTAAATAAGAGATCGCCATTATAAAAAAAATATATATATATATTCATTTTTGACAAATCGTGAGAAAATGGGAGAGAGGAATTCGCTCGCATATAACAACAATGGGGGCGCTATTAAATCCTTAACATTGAAGAAAGAGAGAAAAGAAATAAATAACATTTGTGAAAAATAGCGAGCATTCTTCATGTCTCATCATCATCATGAGTCAGTATGTACCGAAAACCCAAGATCCGGTTCCCGTACAAAAACAGCGGGGCGGTTTATTTAAGCGTAGGCATACGCTGAATCTCGCTGTTATTTAAACGACCCCCGTGACTTTGTTTCTTATTTTATTTATTTATTTTTTTTTATCATCATTATCATTATTATTATTTTATTTTATTTTATTTTAAAAGGCTAAGAGAGAGAGAGAGAGAAATGCGCACAAGTTGTGTTTTTTTTGGGAGTGTTTCCCACGTAGAAGATTGACCTTTTATTTTTCTATTTTTCTAAACTTTTCTAGGGTCTTGTCTATTAGGCTTTCTCTTAGGTAAAAGTACGTACATACAGTTTCAGCGTTGGCCCCATGGGCGTTGGTGGGATTTTTTTTCTTTCACTTCATTTTGAGACCTGAGTGATGTACTTTTTGCTTTTATATACATCATCATTATTTGTTTTCTCGTTTGTTTTTTTTTTTAATATTTCAATTCGCTAATGGAACAATTCGCACAGGTCGGTCTTTTAGTTGAGGTTGAAACTGGGTCTATTCATGTGCGAGTCGATTCTTAATGGCATTATATGATCTTCCATGTGAAGGTACAACGTGAAAATGCTTGTGTTTTTAGCAATACGTGTTACTTAAGATGTCGGTCATGTTTTCTACCTTGGCATTATGCCGGCGGATTATTAAATGATGTCATCGTTTTCTGTTCCGATTTGTGCCAATAGTGTCCTGAAGGTGCCCTTTATTCAAAAGTTGTGATTATATTCAAAAATTTCATTAGGAAATTCGATAGATCCGTTATAGAGTGAGTGAGGTATGTTGATGATTCATTATTCATGTTTGAAATTATTTCGCAATTTTTTTCATGATTGTTTTAACTTTTTATTTAGTTAGATTTTTTGACATGGATTCTAATTTTAAACTACATTCAGCAAATTATATGTTTTGATATTTATTATAAGCAGTGGTCAAAAAATCGAATAGAATGATCAGCTTCATTTTCAAAAAGGTCTCTTCGCGTTCTCTTAAAGTGACCCTTCCAATTTTTCAGGGACTTATGTTTTTGAGACCATACCTACACAGGGACATAGACTTGTGTGAGGGTGTGCAGAGAAGAGCTACGCGTGCTTTCGTTGGCACACGAGGCTGTCAGACCAGACATGGCCCGGGCTTTGTTCCTTTCGAGGTATAAGCCCTTTACCAGTGTGAGTTTGGCCATTGGCCCACAAGGCTGGAGCTATGAAGAAACACTTGATTTCTTTAACATGTTTACATTGGAATAACGCGGTTTTCGTGGGGGGGGGGGGGGGGGTTATGGTCGAAGTATTTAATATTTTCAACCAGATCGATAGGATAGACTAGGGGTTCTTAGCCTATGTTTCTCCTGAGATGGGTCGTTATCTAAATTCGCTAACAACCAGGGACTCTGATCAACGGAGCCAGAACTCAAATGTGATTCTCAGGGCTTCCGAGAAGGGCCGTACAAATTCACTTACAGTCGTAGATTCTTGAGCTATGGATCACGACCCAACCTTAATTCGTTAGAGCTTCCGAGATGGGTCGTAAAAATTCATTTACCGCGAGGAATTCTTAAGTTATCAGTCACCTCTTGCAACTTTGTGCAGGAGCTTCCAAGATGTGTATTACAAATCCTCTAACAATCAGGGGCTCTTGAGATTGGGGATCACAACCCAAACTTAATTCACAGGGTCTTCCGAGATGAGTCATAAAAATCCACTTACAGTCCTGTTATAAAAGCATTTATTGCTTCACTGTTTTCTCTAATTTCGAAAAACACAGTCACATGGCTCGCGAAGCCCATCTTGTTGCTGATTTTGGGTCGCAGCTGAAAAGGTTTAAGAAGCCCTGGGATAGACCATGAGTAGAGATACGTAAATTTCTTATTTACGAAATAGGTACGATAAATGCAAAATTTGCGAAATAAACACGATAAATGCGAAATTTGTGAATTTTGACGATTAAATGTTAAATTTGATTTTTCACTACTTTTCCCGTGAAATATCGATAATTAGCAGATTTAAAAACGAAAATTGGTCATACTTTTTCTCAGTACTTGAGTCTTGCTTCCTTGTGCTTAAAAGCTAATATTCTTTTACGAAAACTAGATCGCCTCTTTTGCATATGATTGTTTTGCAAAATATGTGATGCCTGGTTCATGTAATCTTCCCTCAGCTTTAAAAATGATGTTCCAACTCGTATAATATAGTGTTCGGTTGGCCTCGAAATGAAAAGAAATGAATTATAGTGTAAAAGATTGTAGGTATGAATTATAATATACAAGAAAAAAACACTTCATATTCGATTTTCGTACATGGACCTAAGTTATAGACCTAACTCGGGCCAAAGCTCGCAATTTCTGACGCTACCACATGATGGGGACTTCCGGTGACGACGTCACTCTCAACTACGAATGTTTCGACAGCTTTTGGAGAGTGACATCATCTTCGGATAAGTCGCCATCGGGTGGCAGTGTCAGAAAAAGATGTATTTCTGTCGAAAAGTCTAGTAATGACTGTATCCATTTTGAAAACCTATCCAAAATTCTAATATCTCAATAATTTCTGTTTCAGGTCACCGACGCTGACCACGAAGTTCTGTGAATCCAGCCAAAGGTAAGAAAAGAATTATAATCAGTGGAAAACACTGGAAGAGAACTTTCCAAGAAGAGAGGACTAGTTATTGTCAAATTTTTTTCTTGAATCTCCATTTTTCTGATTATGTTATTGTCAAAGCGACTTTCAGTCGAACGTTATTACCTCTGACGACGTAGGATGCGGTGGCCTAAAGACATGATCATGGAGACAGTCTGCGGAGAACTCGAAGAGCTTGAACTTGAAGCGCACCATATCTTGCTCAATGACGTAAGAAACCAATACCATTTATTATTATTGGGATACGTAATTTTCGTATTTACCAAATATATGCTATCATAGGCGTAAACTTGTATCCGGTCCATAGGCGCGGCCCGTGCCCCGACCCCCAACAATTGTCACAATCTTCTTAATAATTTATTGAAATAATAGGTTTGATCCCCACCACCCCCCCCCCCGCCCCGCCCATAATTTTGAGTCCTCCCAATATTTCCAACAAGCTATGGATGCGATAAATGAAAAATTTCCCATTTTTGATTGGATAAATGTGAAAGTTTGATTTTTTGCCACTTTTCTGCAAAATCTTGATAATTTACACTTTTGAAGCAGAAATTGCAGTGATTTTCCTGAGCACCTTAATTCTAGAACTTTCAGTACTATAACTCGTATATATTGGCCATATATCATATATTGGCTTCGTGATTAAACTATTTAAAAAATTTGCCGTTCGTTTAGTTCATTTTTTGCGGATGAATGCAAAATTTTTGATTTGACAAATGTTTTTGCAGATGAATGCAAAAACATAAATCAAGCTTTTGATTTTTTTTTTTTTTTTTTTGAATGAATCCAAATTTTTGTCTTCATTTTTGCGAATAAATGTGAAATTTTTGCGAAATCAACGTATCTCTAAGTTATCTAATACTAATTTGTGACATGGTCTTAATATTCGACTAATATTTTTTTTCTGGCTCCCGTGGAATCTCGTTCCTACGTTAATTTGTCTTTTACACTGAATTTTACATGCAATAAATTTGTTCAAGGGGAAAATCTATAAATTCCCGAGCTTTCCCCGAAGAAAAATTATGACTCCTGTAGAGCGTTCGTATTAAGTTACAATGGAATCCGGAAACGGAATATATTTCCCCACGATATTGCTTGTTTTATTGCCGTTTCTATCGTAAACTTACTTGGCTATTAATTTACGCTATTTTAAGAGAGTTAGTCGTCCCTCTATGTTTCTCTTTCTCACTAATAAGTATGTTCCGCCAGTCGCAAATTTACTCGAAATTCTCGGAGGAAAGTGAAATGCGAAATTCGCTCAACAGCGAATTTCAAAGTTTTTCTTCACGCGTGAGAGAAATAAAATTAAACTTATTTCTCACGGCGATTTAAAAGACTTTTAGCGAATATTCGAAAGGGGATGAAATTATCCTTTAGAAATATTTTTTTCGAAATAAGTTTTAAATTTCTACATGAAAAATTAAATTTACTTTACACTGAAATATACAGGGGGATATAAATTTACTGAACGATAACACAGATTGAAAAGAACATTTTTCGTAGAAGTATTGATGCGTGCCTGCGACGGTTTAAGCTCTAACGCCCTGTTCAAGCGTTATCAGGTGAAAACAACGCAAGAAATATGATTAATTTCTTAATTACGGTATTTCGTTAAGTCGAGTTCACAAATGGCTTTTTCAAAATGCATTTTTCCACCTGTAAAAGTCTGTCTCCGGCATGGCATTATCAAAATATCTTCGTCTAATATTTATCCTAGGGATCTAAGGTGATCACATCTGCTACTGTGATTTTGCAAATAATTGCAGTATTTAAAAATCCAGGTAGGGTAAACATATTTAAGCATTTCAAGTCAAACTGCGTCCTCTAACTGTGAAAAAATGTTTTTTTAATGTGATTTTTTACGAAGATTTAAAGCAGGGGCGGCCAACAGCTAGCCCGCGGGCCTCATGCGACCCTTGAGATGATTTTGTCCGGTTTGCGACTAGGTAAAATTATTGTTCATAAGGAATCCTGTAATTAGATCTGCAATAATTCTTGTGTTGTTTTCACCTGCTAACACTCTAGTTCAATATCGCCAAAATAGACCGATAGAGCCTAAACACGTCCTTAGCAGTCTTCTCATGAATTTTTTTTGACAAAAAAGATTTAGTTTGTATTCTATCACACCTTAAATATTTTTTGCCATGAATTCAGAATCACTCTTTACGCGTTTGTAACATCTGAAATATTGAAAAATTCTATTAAATATTCAAACACTGAAATAAAGTCTGTAAGTAAAACAAAAGCACTAAGTAAATATTGTGAAAATGTTTCGATAATTTCCATTTTTCTCCGTCAGTTACTAAGTGAAAATGAATATTAATATATTGCGATTGAGTTAGGGCCCGCCCCCCTCTTGTAAACAATTTCCTGGGTATTTTTTTGTATTTTTATTACTGTTATTATCCTAGAGAAAATGATTTCCCGTTGCCTTTTCGTAGAAATTTGTTCCAGCGGAACGGAAGGAATTTTGTTGCGGAAATAAGGAACGTGTATTTTACCGATAAATCCCGGTATTTTTCTCTCTCTCTCTCTCTCTCCTCCCCCCCCCCCTCTTTACCACGATGGCATCCATCATAAAATGCGATGTTGCAGAACGTCATCTATCTACCGTGATAAACCTTTTTCCGGAAAATATGGCCGTGAAAATGAAAAAAATGGACGTATTATCTTCCAAAAAAAAACTCGAAATGGGGGAGAAGTGAATTCTGTGTTTTTTCCATTTTTCATTGAATCAAGGAAAGGGCCGTCATAACGGGCTCACGTGGGTAAGGATCGGGAGTCATCGGGAGTGGCATTTGAGGCTACAATGTTCAAGAGCAAGTATTTGAATTGCTAGATCATACATGCTCAACCCATGTCCCCGCGGGCCAAATGTGGACTTCCGAGTCATCTGATGTGACGTGCGACAAATAACAAAACCACTCAAGTGACTCACGAAAGATATAAAATCATTTATAAGTGGCCAGTGGCACATTTCCAGGTTATTTCAGTGTCTCGCGACGTATTTACAGATCATTTAAGCTGCCAACGATACATTTGCAGATGATTTAGGGCCGTATTCACCGACATGGTTTAAATTGTAGTCACAATTTTTGCATAAGAGATCAACATGGATTGGTTAAAAACCTGAATTTATCAACCAATCCATGTGTATCAAAAAGTGTGACTATAGTTTAAACCATGTCGATGAATACCGCCCTTAAGCTGCCAACGACGAATCTGCAGATCATTCAATCTGCCAACGGTGCATTTGCGAATCATTTAAGCTACCAACGGTGCATATCCATATCACTTAAGCGACCCCAAGCATATTTCCAAATCACGGGAGTGACCTGCGGCAAACCTCCAGCGCAAGCTTAAGTGGCATGTGGTACATTTAGAAACTGCTAAAGTGGCTAAGGGGCATAGGTATCGGAACCTGAATCTAGGCTGTAATTAGCACCAGGATATTGAAGTCCCTCTTAAGTGATCACCTGGGTCAGGGAAATACGGATAAATGATCTGCAGTACGAGAAAACCGCAGGTGAACGATCACCGGGTTGAGGGGAATCTCGGGGTAAGTGATAAAATGGGCGAAAAGCCTGTGTGAGAAACATTGGCCAGTGTGAGAGAGCCGCGAGCATATCATCGCTAAGGCAAGATAGCGGCCGAGAATACTTGACATATTGATTGCTAGCGCTTGAGAGCCGCTGGAACCAAAATTTAACCATCGCTCTCTGGACCCAAGGCCTTCTTTCAGAAAGACATACAGCGATTGGCTAGACAAAGGGACCTTCGCCTTTAGGTCAAAGGCAGTTATTTCTGACTGTGCAAGCAGTTTATTGTCGGGGTGGGGCTCTTTCTACCTGACCATATTCCTCATGGATATCGTATATGCTTCCACAATAATTATAATTTATTAACCGTGATAATTATATCATCCAGAATAGCTGAATATAAATTGGTATATGTACTGACAGAAATAAAATAGCTAAAATTTTTTTTTTTTTTTGGTTTTTTTCAGAAATGGAGGCAACTTTTTGACAAAGTAAGTATTTCGTAACTATTTGTGTTCTTGAAAATGTCATTATAGTGAATTTTAATCACTAATAATTCTAGTTAATAATTTAGATTAACGTCCTTTGTAGAAAAGTATTGTACTGGGTGTCCCATAAATTCGTAAATGAAAAAAAAAAAGTAAAATTTGAAGGAACTGGTGTATGTTTTGGCTTGCAAGAGTATGTTTGGCTTTTCACAAAAGGGGAATTTTCGAGGATGACGGCACTCTCGGCTATTCATACAAAGGTTTTTAACAGCTGACTGATGCGTATTTTGCAAAGGGAGAAAATTCAACTGCCTTTGCGGGAAATCAAACCCATGTCCTTTCAATTTCCGGGTGAATGCCCTAGACCACTAGATTACAGAGGCAACCGAATATCTTAATCTTTCCTTGGAGCTCGTCTGCACTGAATGGGACCGTACATGAACGGTCAGTCAGACCTAACTCAGGCCAAAGCTCAGAATTGGTGACAATACCACCAGATGGTGACTTATACAAGGATGACATCACTCTCCGCTACTGAAAGTTAAAGGACGTGGGTTCGATTCCCCGCAAAGACGGTTGAGTTTTTTCCCTTTAAAAAATTCATCTTCGCAACAGCCAGTTGTTAAAAAACTCGGTATGTTAGCGGAAAGTGACTTCATCCTTGCTTAAGTCGCCACCTGGTGGCATTGTCAGCAATTCTGGTCTATGGCCTTACTTGGGTCTGGCCGTCCATGTACAGTCTGATTCAGTGCACACGAGCTCCAAGGAAAGATTAAGATATTCGTTGCTTCTGTAGTCTAGGGCGTTCACCCGGCAAGTGAAAGGACGTGGGTTCGATTCCCCGCAAAGGCAGTTGAATTTTCTCTCTTTCCAAAATATATAAGCATATCTGCATCAGCCAGCTATTAAAAACCTTTGAAAAGGGGATTTCTTTTTTGCACAGGGAAAAAAAAGTTCGAATTTTGTCGATAGAGGACGCTGCCCTGCACAAAATCGAATGGACGTAAAACTTTCTTCAATCTCTTTTGTGTCTGAAACGTTCGTAAAGCTTCAGCTGGTGATATGTGCCTGAGGTAAAAGAACTTCGGCAACGCTGCTTTATCAACCAATGTCAACTTCACAATGAAAACCTTATAAAAGCGTTGTAACAAGAAAATAATTCAGGGTAATTCAAGCTGTTAATCGCGCACCCTGCATTTTATAGGGCTGAGTTGCATATTTCGTGAAATTTTCTTTCGTGCAGTGCTCTCTATCGATAAAAATTTGAACTAATTCTTTTTCTCTTGTTGTACTGAAAAAAAAAAACGCTGTGAGGAATAACTTTTTCGCAAAAATCTCACTCCCAAGTACACCAATTCCTCCAAATTTTACGGATGCTCAAAACTATTAGCGAATTCATGAAACAACCTGTATATAAAACATTATACTATAATCACAAGAGATTATCTTGAAATTTTCTTCTTGATTTTTAGAATATTTTGTGATGTGATGTCTTATGATCCCAAATAGTTCGATCCGGAGGGATTCGGAGAAATACCGTGGGATGACTTCTTGGTGGCCCTGGAAAGCCCAGACTTTCAAGAGTCCATCGACCCATCCAAGAGAGAGGTGCTCGCATCAAAAGCGAGAGAGCACAAGACGTCCGCTATCACTTTCGATGACTTCGTGGCAGTGGCAAGTGCTCATTTTTAATTCATTGTCTTTTTTTTCCCCCGAGTGCCGTTCAAGTTGCACCGACAACAGGTGCGGCCCAACCAGACACGGGGACCCTTTTGCCAAATATACCTCATTATATGTGTAGATTTCCATATATATATTTTCATAGCCGAAACGCAGCCACCTGGTTTTATAACAAAAATTAATTTTAGTTAACTTTATTTCATTTACTTACACGAGTGGGATCTGTCTCTCGTGTGCGAAACCTAGTGCTGCCCCAAAAACTGTCTCAACAACAATACGAGCCCTCATGCAATGTTATATTCTAATCTAGAACATACATGCTCAACCCATTTCCCGCGGACCAAATGTGGCCCTCGGAATCATCTGGTGGGATCCACGACCTCAAACTTGATTTTGTAAAAATGAGCTAAGCAGCACATAACATGATTCCTTAAGTGGCAGATTTCCGGAGTATTCAAGTGATCACATTTACAGATCATTTAAGTGTGACTTGTGGCCCATTCTTAATTCATTGCAGTAACGGCACATTCTAACCTTACTTAAAGGAATCTCACAGCATATTTTTACCATATGTAAGTGACTCATGGCACATTATTCTCATACTACTTAAATGACCCCGTAGCACATTCTTAGACCACTCAAGTGACCCCGCGGTATATTTACAGATAACTTAAGTGACCTGGAGCACTGCTTCAGATCACTTATGTGACCCACGACACGTTTTGAAATCAATCTATCATGAAGGGTTCCTCATGTAACTGAGACCCCTGGCCTTGCCAAGTTGGGCGTATGGGCTGAGACGGCCTTGGCTCCAACGAAGGTCGTCTTAAACGTATAGGAGGTATACAGTAGGTTTCCATTGGTTTTTTGTACCTCCTTAAAGGTCTTAACATCATGGCCCTGGAAGCTCAATTAATTTTCTTCTCATGAACATGAGACCCTTATTCCCATGGGACTTGGGCCTATATATTGAGACGGCCATGGCTTAACTTAGGACAGTTTCAAGAGCATGGGCCTCGTACAAGAGAAAGGCTCCAACCAGTGCCGTCTTGACGCATGGGCCCACTCGGGCACAGCCCGGGGCCTCACAAAAATAAGATCTGGTAAAAATTTTCTAGAATGTACCTGGTAGGGCCTCAGAAAAACCACTTGACCCGGGGGCCCATGATGCTCTTATGACGGCCCTGGCTCCAACCAGCCACAGAACGTCTTAAGAGAGTCGTGGAGCCTCCGAGGCCCTCCACCTGATTTGAAATATCTGCCTACCAATTTATACGCTTATTTTCGAAAATTTTAACCGAATAAAGTTTTCATGCCGCTTTCTCTTGAGGAAGGACCCCGGGCCATTCCCGGAAGAGCCCATGCGTTAAGACAGCACTGACCAGCCACCAATATTTAGTTTGTGCCATAAAAGTTGAATTCCCATTTGTAGATATATTGTGTTGTTTTTTTTTTTATATATCTCTTTAGCTCTTTAGCATGAGGCCCCCTATACACCTGGGTCCTCCTGATTGTGCTCTGGCTCAACACTCTCATGTAGACCTGCCGATAAGTGGAAAA
The DNA here is from genome assembly GCF_987345545.1 of Pholcus phalangioides. Taxonomy (NCBI): domain Eukaryota; kingdom Metazoa; phylum Arthropoda; class Arachnida; order Araneae; family Pholcidae; genus Pholcus; species Pholcus phalangioides. The sequence goes on along the minus strand of NW_028301608.1, from coordinate 90,005,394 downwards.
ATTCCACCAAAAACCAACTGAAGAGTGTGCTTATAAATTATACCACACACATTTTTATGGGCATCTTTTTATCAGCCACCTCGTTGGGCATTTTGTCTGTTGTGGCGTTGTATTTGTATTTGTACATGCTCAACCCATGAACCATGGGCAAAAACTGACCTCCGGAGTCATCTGATGTGGTTAGTGAATGCAAACCTAATTTTGTAGAAATGAACCGCATGGCAGACATACAGATCACTCAAGTGATCCGCTGCGCATTCCCAGATCATATAAATGGCCCAACAATGCATTCCCAGATCACTTGACTGACCCGCGGCACCAGTGCCGGATCTTGAATCCTGCGAGCTACGTGGCCGCAGATGGCCTCAACTGAAGGGGGGCCAATTTTTTAGGGCACCAACCGAAGAGGGGCGATTCTTTATCACCAAAATATTATTCGTTACACTTGGAAAATGTCCAGAACCGGCCCTGCGGGGCACAGTCATATATCACTGAAGTGGCCCGCAGCTGGTTCACAAATCACTTAAGTGGTTCACAGCACATTTCCAGACGATTTAAGTAGTCCGCCGCGCATTCCCAGATCTTTTACGAAGCCCACAGCAAGTTCACCCGTGGCCCGTTACACGTTTCAAATCAATGAAGCGGCCCTGCACTCTTCTAAAGGTTACGCACCCTTGAATTAAACGGTTTTTCGAAAGCGAAACTGAAATCGATCATAGATAAAATGTTAGTGCTGCCACCTATGTTTATTATACAGCTCTAGAAACAAATCATTGCAGCCATATAAATTTCATCTCAAGGAATATATTCTAAACTACATACTTAAAAAAATTAAAAAATTGTAAAATTTAAAATTTTTTCAATGTATTGTGTAATCTGTAGAAGATAAGTTTTTGAAAAAACGAGTATATATAAAATATATCTTTTTCCCGTTCATATTATCCTATAGATGGCGGCACCAACATCTCCACCGGATTTTTGTAATGAAAGCGAAAGTAAAATTTAGCAGTTGGGATCACTGATTTTTTTTTTTTTTTTTTTTTTAAATTTGTGAAATTTTTTTTTTTGTTATATGTTTTACGCAAAAAAAAAAAGTTTGAATGGGGGAAAAAAACTACTAAATTGTAGCTCTTTCTCGTTGATATTATAGCCTCTAGATGGCGACACCGAAACCTTCGCCGAATTAGCAGCTCGGGTCAATTGATTTTTGTACGTTTTTTATTCATTTTTCCTCTATTATTCTCGAAAAGTTCTAAAATAGGTTCGTTTCCTCTCTGCGATACAAAAAAAAAGTGGCACCGGACATTCACTTGGAACAGAATTCACACGCTGACCGCAGTTTCCTGTGTCCACAGTCTCTTTTTGTTGCACGGAATGTTGTTTTACAGCTGAATGACAGCGCATTCAATTGACTTCCGGGAAATTCATTCAGAATAAAAAGTTACGCATATATATATATATTTCCCTATTATGCTTGGAATTCTCAATATGTGGGAATGTAGTACCACTTTCATTTTTTTAGTGATGTTTTGGAAAGTCCGATAGCAGCTGGACAAATGGCAACAGATTCGAAATATAACCTCCATTTTTGATTGTCAAAGATGGAATTTATAAAAGTCAGTTGACCGGACATTTTTTGGTTTTCTTTTACGTCTGTTTCTTACGTTTCACCTACAATTTTAGCGCTGACATTTCTCATCCACACGGATCGCTCTTGGCAGGGCCGTCTCAAGAGTATCATGGGGCCCCCCGGGCCAAGTGGTTTTTTCGGAGGCCCTAACTGGTAAATCCTAGAAAATTTCAACCGGGCCTCATTTTTGTGAGGCCTTTCTTCTCTTGAAGCCCCCGGGCCGTGCCCGGGTGGGCCCATGCGTTAAGACGGCACTGGTTCTTGGCATGATTGACCCTGCAGATAAAGCAGAAATTAAGGGGTAATCTGCCTTCAACTAGAGTCAAAGATGTTTAATTAATCCAAGCAAGATAGTATATAATATACAGACAGACATGACCGCTAACAGCCCAGAGAGACCATCTTGGGATGGTTAGATAATATACAGTCGAATCCGATGATAACGAACTCCACAAGACCAGGAAAGAGACCACTTCGTAATAACGAGATTTCGTTATAAAGGAATTCCAGATTTTTCACATTGTTCCTTTTGTAAACTTATATGGGGGATTAAGAAAAGTTTTCGTCGAAACGAGATTTTTGCTGTAACGGTATTCGTTAAAATGGGAATCGACTATATACTTGCGGCCGTATTAAGAGGTTAAAGGATTAGAGATCGACACGAATAGGTTAAAATCCCGAATTTAACCAATGTGTGTTTTGATTTCTAATCCTTTAAACTGTGGTTGCAGTTAAACTCGGGATGCGAATACGACCGTTAACCCCGTGATTCCATATCCACACGTTTTATTCAAAAACTTACAACGTCCAGAAATCTCTTCTAGTTGTGGACTTTCCAGAAATCTTTGTGTCAGCCATGGATCCCACTTTTAGTCGTGAACTCTTGCCGCCCCCCCCCCCCCATTTATACAAGCAGAAACTCTATTCATCTAACAGTGAGAATGTTCTGGAACAATGGAGGACAGTCTATCCAGTACTAGTAAACGTGATGCGAGATAGCAATGTCATCTAATGGACTTTCTTTCAATCCGAGTACAACTCAGGTCTATCGCCAAGGGCAATTTACCACCTGGTGAGTTGTGCCGGAAGTGTGTGTACCTAACAGTCTGGAGTGCGTATCTATTTTTTTCAGTGCTGTCATCTGTACCTTAGAAGTGAAGTGAATGAAGTGCAATGATTGGAATATTTGTACCGTTCGTAGGCCTGTTGCTCTCAGCGGCGAGACTTTTTAGAACGGCTTGCATTCGTGCCTCGAAGTTGGGAACTTCGGAAATCCAACTTCAGCCGATCACCACTGATGTTACGATGGGGTTTGAACCCGCGTCCTCACGATGCGAGTCCATCATTTTAATCACTCGACCACCAGAGCGGCAAATGGACTGAAAAAGCATCGAATCGACTGAAAAATAACTAAAACAACGTTTCGTATTCCTATCGAAAGGTGTCACCACAAGCACAATTTTTGTCAAAAATCATAACAATATCACCAGTGTCTTCTACCAACGTTGCAGCGATACTTTTGCTCATTAATTTAAAAAAAGCAAACTTTTTTAAGTAATTTATTCATATCAATTGCTTTTTTTTCTAACTTAGTATATGTATTTTTTTATCATTCTACAATTGGGCCATGGGACCCCCCCCCCCCCACCCAATTAAAAGCCTCTGTACTTAGAGGTTCTCCTTCACTATATAGGTGGCAAAAACAAATTCCATAAAGCAGATCAAATGCATCCTAAAATGCAAAACTATTTTTTTTCCCCTCTTTGTTTCAAAAAATTTGAAGATATGACTTAGAACGGATCATCACGTGAATATTTTCATGCAGATATGCATCAATTTAACCGAACAAGTGTTGTGTGTCTTTTCTGGTTATGTGTGTAAACTTGGAATAGTTCAATCTTCGCATTACTGGTAGAAATACACGACGTTTCTTTAAACACCAAATTACCATGTGCATTTGTTTGGAAAGTATGAGAAAACGCTTGTTGATATCGTACGGATGCATTATAGTGCGGTCATCTTTGATTTTGGCCAAGGCTGGACAAATGTATATAGGCACCAAAAAAAAATTTTATTCTCCAAAAGAAATTTTATCCAAAGAAAAAAATTCGAAATAATGCTTTCAGGGCATAGCGACCCTCTATCATGTTGGCAGATATGCTGCTATAAATTCCAAACATTTTGGAAGCTCTTACTAAATAGCAGGCGTCTCTCGGCTTGCGATTTGGTAACTGCACAAAGAAAATTTTTTCTTTGCAACTGGATTCAAATCCGGCCCTGGAAGGCTGAATTTCCTTTTCGGCCCGAGTGGCTTGATGGTAAGATGCTCGTCTACCACGGTGAAGGTTGCCGCCAGGTTCGAGCTCGAGGGAAGAATATAGATAACAAAATATTTTCCCTAACGAGTTTGAGGTGACCACCGATAGATGGTGCCTTCATTTCCATCCCAACTGTTAACATTAATAAATTGCAGTACAGTCGAATCCCGTTATAACAAACTCCAAGAGACCGGAGAAATCACTTCGTTATAAAGGAATTTTAGGTTGTTTGCATTGTTTTTATGTAAACTTATTTGAGGGATTAGAAAATTGTTCGTTAAAACGAGATTTTCGTTATAACGGTATTCGTTAAAACGGGATTCGACTGTATAATGATATGGGCAATGTTGATGTGTGGTGAACTGATCACACTACTTGGCCATGACGAACTTTGGAACGTTCAGGCTGAACACGAGTGCGACGCTAGCTTAACTAAAAGTCCAGCAGTTTCTTGGTTCGTTTGGACAGTGACTTTCTCAACTATATGGTGTCGGGATGAGCCTCACACCCCCCTTGTCAGAAGACAAGACCTTCACCTCTAACATTAACTGCACTCTTAGTGGTCTTCTTACTTTACTTTTGCTAATTACAGTGGTGCTACTTATCTCGTTACGGTACGAGATTGCACTTGAACGACACCAGCACAAGAATATTCCACAAACAGCCCACAATTTCAGACATACGATGATAAATGGCTGAAATTCGACGGTGATTCCCCCACTTATTTAAAAACTGATAAACAATGAGTTACAAACGGTTTACGGGCTGTTAGGCCATGGTCTACCATGGCATTTTCTTCCTGACGTTTCGCCCACATCTACGGTAGGCATCTTTCTGCGAAACGTCAGGAAGAAATGCTTAGGCCACGGCCCGGAAACCGTTTGCAATTCATTGAACGCCGGCCAAGAAAGCCTCAGACAACTGATAAATAGCCTTTTTGACAGTAGCGACATAGATTTCAAGAACGGTCAAAATAATGTGACGCGACTGTATATACTTTATGAAAAAATAGGTGATAAATTTCGTAAGTTGCAACACACGGATATTTTTTCAAATTAAATAGAATACTTTTCCGAGCATCCAGTAATTACATAGTTGTTTTGCCATCATTGGCTTCTCTCTCGCGTGGCCTCTAATGGCTTGTCATGGCACGTGACTTGAGGATCCACACCTGGCACAACTTTCGATTCCTCTACCAGAACCTTTTTTTCTCTGTTTTTTACCATTTTTTCCACCAATCGCTGTTAAAAACTGATGAGTTTTTACCCCCGAATGGTGAAAAAAAAAATGGCTATACTGTATGATGATGGTAATAAGGGAAGTCGCCGCCATGGTGGACAACACATCCGTTTTCATTGTTCCGAAATTCCGCTTTCGGATTTTGCTGGTTCCGCTTCGTTTGGGGCGAAAGTGCGTGTATTTATAAATACACATTCGGAATTTTAAATACGTATTTAATTAATTCATTTATTTAGTTAGCCTATAGGTCTATTCTTGTGAATCCAGAAATTGTGGAATTTTTTATACAATGCACTAGTAATGATAATAATGATCGCTGTGAAAACACAGCGAATTATTTACTTTGGGTATTTAATTCTTAGTTTTCTTGCGTTTATTTTTTCCAATGGTATTTTCTAAAAATTGATGAAAGAGTTCCTTCAGAATGTTGCATTTGGTGCATTTAATAACAGTGCTTTCACTGCGATGCATTTAATAATACAAATGTCACAACAAGCAAAATGCCCAACGGGATGGCTGAGAAAAAAATGCCCAGTGCTTTCACAACAATGCATTTGATGACGGTGTTTTCCGACGATGCTTGTCTAACAATGCTCTTGCTGAAATCATTTTTCAAGTTATGCTTCTGTTGACACAAACTTGGATGCACGAAGATGGGCTAGAAGAGATCTCAACAATGGGATTGGCAGAGTTCTGGCGTTCGTTCATTGTTCATGATGCTTTTTAACAATGTTTGTCTAACACAATGCTCTTGTTGAAAATGCATTTCAATTGGTGACTTTGTTTTAACAGCGCATTTTTCACGTGATGCTTCTGTTAACAATGTATTCAATTGACAATGTGACAATTTTCTTAACAATCTTTTTCAATAATATATTTCAAGCAACGTTTCTCTTTTGACAATGCTTTTTTTTACCAATGCATTTGGAACAATGCTTTTCTGGCGCGACGATGCTTTTTATAAACACTACATTTCAAGTAATTGCTGACGGCGCTTTTTCAATAATGCATTTCGGACAATGTTTCTGTTGATGCTTTTTTTTTTCAACAATGCATTTTAGACAATACTTTTGTTGATAATGTTTTTCACAAATTCTCTTGTTAATCATTCTTCTCGAGCTATAATTTGTTGAACATAATTTCCAAACAATGTTTCCCAACATCACCTATTTTAATAATACTTTTCAAACAACGCTTTTCGATTCTTCCAACAGTTCTCAAAAAAATTCCTATTAACGATGCATGTATGGCAATATGCTCTTTTGTTGCAAATAATGCCTTTCCAAGCGAAACTTGCGATGAGAATACTTTTATTAACAATGCTTTTCTATCGACCCGTTCGATGCCAGTGATTTTTTTTAAGAGAATGCTCTTGTTATTCATACATTTCTAGCAATGCATACCAATCTGCTCTTGCCGCTTTTATTCCAAATAATACTATCCATAACTATTTTTACAACAGAAAATTTTTTTACTAACAATCCCTTTTTGATTTATTTTTCAATTTCTCGATTAACTATAGCTTCCCAAATAAATTAATAAATAAACAATCAATGATAATATACACTCGCGAGAAAAATTATTTGAAGATATGGAGAGAGACGTTCTCCACAAGCATCAGAGGTTACAATAGCCATATAGTAATGATACTTTTAGCCACCCTGATCGCATATTTGGTTCACTTGGGGCCGAACCCGGATCCTGCTGCCACGAGGGGGGGTTCGTTCCTAATAGGAAATTGAAGATGGAGGGGCAATCCCCCCTTGTACAAGGTCCGCATGTTATATTAGACGACCACAACATGGGCGTCGCCCCTCCCAGTGTTTAATCACATTCAGGAAATACCAGGAGGTAAAACGAGGTCGGAAATTAGAATTAGATCATTCTCAAAATAGGATGCAACACTGAATGTACGTACAAAATGATCTACAATTAATATCAAAAGGGAATAAATGCCATCAATCATGTGTTTCTGGGTGTTAAAATGTAAAAATTGACTTGAGAAAAATCCAAGTTTATTTTCATTTAATCGATCATTCATAAGATGACCATATGGCATCTATTTGTATGGTGGACATCCCTATTCTTTTACGTCCCGTTTTTCTTAGAAGCCTAATAAAGTTATTTTCATTGAATCGAAATATAGGTGATTAACATAACTTTATATACAGTGTATCCCATAAGTTTGTGAATATTTTAAGGCTCATAAAAATTTAAAAAAATTTAAAAATAATTGGTATATTTCAATGCGGTTTTTTTTTGCGATAAAATTATTTTCACGAAGGGGGGGGGGTGATTTTTTTGGTACAAAAAAAAACAATGTCTGCAACAATCTACAAAAGCGTCGCCTATTTTCAAGTGCAGTCTTATTGTGTTGCCGTACCCAGCAGGAAGGGTTAGGATATTTGAACGGGTTTGGCGAAAAAGTTATTCTCACGGAGAGACGGATTTTCTTTTCTTTTATTTTGATACTGAAAAAAAATTATTTAAACTTTTTGTCGATAGAGGGCATTGCAAGAAACCGAAAAGCTGTAAATATGCAAATCAGAGTCCTATAAAATGTAGTATGTACGATAAACAGCCCATTTCTGAATTTTTCTATTAATGGTGCTTTTATCAGATTTTCATAGTGATGTGGACCCCATGGGTGGTAAAACTGCAATCGGTACAGTTCTTACCTCAGCCGCAAATCGCCGGCTGAAGCTTTACGAGCGTTTCGGACACAAAAGACATTGAAGAAAAATGTTCGGGTCCAATCAAGTCAATTGAGGGCACTGCGACAAAATTTCGAACTAATTTTTTTCTCTGTACCAAAAACTATACCCTTTTGTGAGAATAACTTTAATAGTAAACCGCATTCAAATATACCGATTCCTTCAATTTTTATGAATTTTTAAACAATTTACGAATTTATGGAATACCCTGTATACAATTTACATAACTTTACATGCAAATGCAAATTAAAATATTGAGGTTTTTTTTTTTTTAAATAGTTTACTTGGTGTTAAAATACATCTCGTATTGAATACGACAACTAAAATAAGTCCTGCATAAAAGTCCGGCAGAAGTGATTGAACCTGAAACTCTGTTCAATCTCTTCTGTGTCCGAGGCTTCATAAGGCTTCAGCCAGTGATTCATTTTTGAGGTAAAACTTCTATTAACTTCACTAATAGTGCTTTATCCACTATTGTCAACATCACAATTAAATTTTATGTAAGTGCCAGTGACAGGAAAATTCAGATGTTAATCGTACACCAGGACTGGACAAATCCCAGGCGCCAGGTCGCCATTGCAAATAAAAAAATTGGTATTGGTGCCTAGAATTTTCTTTGTGTAGTAACTAAATTTATAGCATCATATCTGTCAACACGAAAGAGGGTCACGATGCCCTGAAAAAGGAAAAAAAAACCTTATTTTGAACCTTTTCCTTCAGGTAAATATTTTTTGGCGCCTAGATTTGTTTGAGATTTGTCCGATCTTGTCGTACACTCTCCATTTTATAGGATTCAAATTTGCATATTTCCAGCGATTTGATTTCATCCACCGTCCTCTATCGGTCGTATGTTGCTGTACCAAAAAAAAAAAAATCCCCGGCCGTGAGAGTAACTCGGTTTTAATTGAGATTTTCGCAAACCGTATTCAAATACAGAGAAAATCTCAACTACAACGATAACTTCCTGTACAATGATGTTTTTTTTTCGAATCTTGTTTGGAATTGCTTATAGCCTAATGTTAAACTCCTCGCGCTACTACGATATCCTTTACTACGATAAATCCCTCTATAATGAAATTTTTTAGAATATTTCGAAACTGCTGCAACGATATATATTCTGTATATTTCACTCCAAATAATTTTCAATGTATTTTTAAATTCTTCTCCAGCTTTTTAAATTCTTCAAAGGTATGTAATAGCATCCAGAGGTGCCGACATGAAGGAAACATTGCAGGGGTGTTAAACTTTGGTGGCCCCTAAATGATAATGCTAATTTTCATTGTATGGCGGTTCGCCTCATTCTTTATGAATTTTCAAACTATTGACGAATATACAGGGTGATCAGCGAATAAGCCCTTATTTCAAAATTAAATATCTCTACAACAAAGATCAATAGAATTATGCGGTAAACGGTACGTTTATTAGCAAAACTCTAAGAATGTTGTACAGACATTTCGAAAATTTAGTTTTTTTTTAATTTTTTAAAATTAAAAAAAAAAAAACTGGAGATTTTGGGGTTCCGAAAATCCTCATTTGTGTGAAGAGAAACCACTGCATTCGCCTAAAGTTACTGCGTGGGCTGCGGTATGCGCCATGTGTGCTGACAAATTGTTCCAAAATTGTAACGTAACGTTCAGTAGTAATCGTTTCTCGCACGAAGAAGGGGCCGATAATGCCTCTGGCGCATACCGCAGCCCATGCAGTAACTTTAGGCGAATGCAGTGGTTTCTCTTCACACAAATGAGGATTTTCGGAACCCACAAAATCTCCAGTTTTTTTTTTTTTTAATTTTAAAAAATTAAAAAAAAACTAAATTTTCGAAATTTCTGTACAACATTCTTAGAGTTTTGTTAATAAACGTACCGTTTACCGCATAATTCTATTGATCTTTGTTGTAGAGATATTTAATTTTGAAATAAGGGCTTATTCCCTGATTACCCTGTATGAAACACCAGAGGCGTGCTCAGTGCTTAGGAAACTCCTGCCACCAATCAAAAATTAGAAGAAAAAAAATTAATATTTCCGTGAAAAGTTAAAATATCGAAATAAATACCCGCGTTATATGATATATCAACCAATTTCTGTTAATTTAAATGATTTTCGAATGATGCTAACTCAAAATTTCTCAGAAAGAAAACTTTCGTAACCCCCCGTTTTGTGCACCCTCCATAGGTCGATCGTGCTCACGCCCCTATGGCACACATGGTATTCAAGCAAAGGACCCTCGCAAGCAAAGGACCCTCGGTCAAATGATTTCTAAATCATTGAGGGAATCATTCCCAACGAAAAGGAGCCATCGACTGTAAAATTTTTAGCACTGGCACCCCAAGGTACTGCTCGAGAATGTCAAGGTTGTGCAAGAAAGCAAAATGCCCGTCATCACACAAGTCGCTTTTTCTTTCGTATTTTGTTTATTGGTGCGATGAAAAAAAAAAGAAACTCAATTATGAAGTCGACCTTTACCTATTACTCTCTTTCTTCAGCCATCATCATCGCCATAATCCTGGACGCCTCCTCCTTCTTCTTCTTTTTCCTTCGACCAAATCGCCAAGGTCGAAAGTGAAAATTACGCAGGGGGCAATGGAGTTAAATACCATCAACCCGGAACGGCTTAAGGCTATTTCTCTTCTATTTTTCTTTACTTACTCACCAAAATAAGGCTTCTTTTTTTTCTGGAAGACGCTCTACTTGGTCCCCACCCATCATCTTATGGTAATACACACGCACACAGGGCATGTTTTAAAACATAAAAATAAGTAAAAACTGCCACCGCACCTTGTTGAAATCTCGTAGGAATGAACAGCACCAAAAGTGACCGTAAAACCCGGCTGGCTGGCTACTGGATGGAACCTTGCTCCTTTGCAGCTCATTGGGTGAGTTCTTTGTGGGATGGACTTGATGGAATGTGTATGCTACCGGGTGATTTTTTTTTCCCTTGAGCTTGACCCCTTGACACCCTTCATCATTAATGTGGCTGAGGATAGTGGTTGGATAACACGGGCCAAACACGCGCCATCATTTTTCACCTCTACAATGAGTCGATATCTGTTTGTTTCGATGGTCCATAATTTTTGTAACTGGGTGTGTCGGATTATAACGTTCTTTATACAGTACCGTGTTTACGAGTTGTATTTCCTATTTTTTGTTTTTGTCGAGCATTTTCAAATTTGAAAGTGTAGGATTCCATGCTAAATACTGGTCGTAGCATAAATTCGTAAATACAGTCGTCACCGCTTAAACGGATATCTGCGATTCTGGCACGTGATATCCGATTGAGCAGGGAACAATTAGATTGTAGCCTCATATCATAGTATAGCTTTTATATTGGGAAAAATATACTGCATATATAATTAACATATTATCAGAGTAGAAATATATCAGAGCAGAATGAATTAAATATCAGATTCATGATAACTAGACCCCGGATTATATGCATATGTGCAAATCAATTTGCATAATGTGTCTTTTTTCTAACATTAATGCACATAAATGCATAAAATCAAAGAATGTTGAGAATACGTGCATATTTTTGCAAGCTCTCGATCATTTTTTTTAATGATTTTTCAAATAAATATTGCTCATAATATTTTCATAGCATCGGATTGTTGCTTTTTTCTGCAGTTGGGATTAGTGAACTAAATAGATATATTTGCAATACTGTATTCTCCAAATGTCAACCGTTTTATTGTAAGGCTATTTTTAGACATGTCAAAAGTGTTCAATTTTTTTTTTAGAATTAGTGGCGAAATTCTTTTGTTTCTGATGTTTTCTTTACGGAGCAGCTACAACGAACTAGAAATCAAAAATACCTTAATGTAGAAGTTATTTACATGTGCACTATATACTTATGTGGGAATATGTTTTTACATATGCACGAAGAAATAGAAAATATGCATTTTAAAAACATATTTTTTTTTGCATGGTGATTTTTAATGAATATTTTCTCATTTTTGGTACAAATTTCGGAATTTATAACATTTTTTTAGGATTTTTTAGATCATATTTTGGTTTATTAATATTTTGGATATTTTGGGATTTTATGTATATTTTGTCATTTTAAGTGCATATTTTAGCATTTTAGTGCATATTTTGACATTTTTTTCCGCACATATTATTCGGAGACTAATAATAACATACCAATATTAGCGCCAAAGGCAGCTAGAATATATAGTGATATACAGTAGAATTTGGTTAAATCAAATTTGGATAATTCGAACTTTTACGAGCTCCCCTTGAGTTTTCTATCTGATGTTGAAATTTCTTGTCCAATTCGAGTTTTTTTTCCGAATATTATGGACAATTCGAGGTGGGGGGGGGGGGGGGAAATCATGATTTTTGTATGAGCAAATTTTGTTTGGAAAAATTATACAAGAAGTCAGATTTAGCTTTTCTTGATCAAGTCGTCAAACAATAAATCTTTGAAAACAAATAAAAGTTTGAAAATTTTGCTTATCTCTACTCTTTCTTTGATAATTTTAAGCCCATGTTTCTAACATTGTTCAGTTGTAATGCATCATAAAATATATCCCACTTTTCACACCTATTATGTTTTTCGACCTATTGATCAAGGTGTACCACTCTAAATATGACTTATCGTCATTAAGGCTATGGAAAATATCGGAAAGTACACATCGTGATACATTAATGATAGTATATTTCCTTGATCGTCCATAAGAATGAATCAGTAAAATTTCGGAAACAATTTCTTACGGGATAATGACACACACACTCTCTCTCTCTGATTCCGTAAATCAGGCTTTGAACAAGGTCTAGAAAATCCGCAGTGATGCTGATTCCAGAACAGTGAAATAATGAATCGGTTATTATAATTATAAATAATTAAAAATTGGGAGACAGTTTCGTAACTGATAATAAAATTTAAATAATTTATAATTATTGAACGATATAAGTAGTAGTAGTAGTAGTGGTGGTGGTGTGTGTGTGTTCGTTCGAATTTCGAATTAAGCGAGTTCGACAGTATACAGGACGAATATGAATGCAAAAAGTAAATAAGCCTAATGCTGAGAGAGAGAGAATCAACAGAAATGAAAAATTCCGAATTAAAAATTAATTGAACTGTAAATTTTGTTTTGTGTGTAAATAATGCTATTATTTCTTCAGTAAATTTCATTAATTAGCGTACCAAAGGATTGATATTATTGAAACACAAGGTCAGTTTTTATATTAATATTTTTATTTAATCCTACGGATTATATGCTGTTTTTTTTTCTTTCTTTGAATTTGGCTTGTGGATTATGCGCCAACGTGAATTATACGCAAGAAAATACTATATAAATATATATATATATATATATATATATTTTTTTTTTTTTATATCATTATATATATTTTTATATTTGAGATCTTGCAATTATTGCAAATCATTGTAATAGAAATTGGTCGACACCGTCGGAATTAGATTTTCTCTTCCGTTTTGTGATCAAGCTTCCCGTTATTTCGCAAATTTTATTCAATTTCATCCGAACTTTTTATATTGCTTGATACCCGAGCTTGAGGAATCCCACGCTCATTGCCAAATTCAGTTTGAGTTATTTTTATAGTAGTACTATATACAGTATATTGTGTCTTTTTTTGCTCTCTCTCTCTAATTTTAAGGCATTGCATGAAACCATGGCGTTTGTTTACATTTTTTGATTTTTCCCCCCCCCCCCCTTTATTTGAAAAGTTAGTGCTCTCTATGAGATAAATAAAGAACAAAAATGAAGATAACAGATATCACAGGTCGTTTCAATTCGGGATTTCTCATAAATTTTAATAGTTCACATACTTTTACTTAATTTTTGAATGCTTCATTCAATAAAAATTATGATGTACATAGTGGTTGTGGTATGTGTTTGCAGTTGCCGTGTGAGTTCCGTTATTCAATTAAGCGGATAAAAGTTTCAGAAATTATCACATTAAGCGGGAACTTTAATATTGTCCCTATGGGAGAATGTTTTTCCAGAGGATTTTATCAGTATAAGCGTGATATCAGGTTGTCCGTTACTCGATCAAGCGGGGCCGACTGCAGTTTAAAAATTCATAAAAATTTAAGCATTTGGTTTATTTGAATGCGGTGTGCAAAAAAGTTATTCTCACGAAGGTAGTTTTTTTTTTTGTGCAAAAAATAAAAATTAATTCAAATTTCTGCCGATAGAAACCGCTGCGTAAAAGCAAATTACTGTAAATCTGAAAATCAGTCCTAGAAAATGCGGGGCGTACGATTAACAGCTCATTTCTGAATTTTCTGGCGCTTACATAAGTTTTTCATTGTGATGCTGGCATTGGTGGATAAAACACTGTTGTGAAGTTGTTATACTTCAGCCACGAATCGCCGGCTGAAGCTTTACGGACGTTTCGGACTCGGAAGAGATCGAAGAAAGCTTCAGTTCCAATCGTCTGTACTTTGCTTTCAAGTAGCGCCCTCTATCAAAAAAAAATTGAAAGAAAATTTTTTTTCTGTACAAAAACAAATCATTCATAACTTTTTCATAAGTCGCGTTCAAATATACAAATTTATTCAATTTTTATAAATTTTCAAATTATTTAAGAATTTATAGGACATCCTGTAAAATAATTTTTAGACAAATCAAATCATTATTATTATTAGCAAAAATACTATATCCATGAAATAACTACTATTATATACTTTAAAACTAAATTGGTTTAGTTTTGTAAAAAGTGTATAATCGTTCTAATTCTCTCTCCATTGATTGGAGGCATAGTGTTGCATATATACTGATCGCTGCTACCCCTATTAATCGCATTCAATCGTGTATCCACATGTAATCATATATATTGTATTTAATAACGCAATTCATTAGAATGAACATATCTACTCTGTTGTGACCATTAGGTGCAGGATTCCACGCTTTTTTGTCAATTATTTGCTCAGATAATTGACAGTTTGGTTTCGTAATTGCATATGAAATTTGTTCTTGAATTTTGATACTTCACCTCCTTTGGACATAGCTCTGCAAATTTCTGTGATAAGTAAGCCACAACTTATCGAATTCATATTTTCTAAAATTATCTCGATTAATTTGACACATACTGACTATGAGTACGGCATTTTAGGCTGTAAATTTTATCATCTTTTATTGACACGAATCTCATAAACGTACACTTTCTTAACTTCTTCATCCAGCTCGTACAGAGCAGCAGCATCGAACGGGGAAGCTTATGGGAGTCTTAGAGACTCGGTACGCGCCCTGAGAAAATGTATCTCCCTCTCAGTCAGTCAACTAAACTCCAACTAAAATTTTCAAACTCAAAATCTCCCGGTTATAAGTGACTAGATCTATTGGAGTTCCAAGAAGAAGATTGGTACAGTGTGCTTGGTACTTCGAATAAGGGGCCGTTCAAGTATTACGTCAGTAAAGTTTTAGCCATTTTTGACCCCTTGTCAGCAAAATTTCGTCAGCACTGCCCCCTACTTCCTAACGCATATTGGTGGGATCAGAAAAGTACGCGGGAGGGGGGACGGGCAGGGGGGCTCGTGCGCCTCCCCCCCCCCTCCTCACCAGACGGAAAAAAAAAATTTTAATTAAAATTTCGAAAGAAAATATCTTTATATGTTGCTATAATCAATTGCTGTTCATTTCTATGCTATTTGAAGGGTAAGAACCCAAAATTTCTCTTTAAGAAATTCATTGTGACCCATCCTTTAAGCCATATATGGTAAACCCTTGACCTGCAGACCAAATGTGGCCCTGAAGTTATCTGATGCGGCTTGCCCCCTCAAGCCTAATTTCGTAAAAATGAACTAAGTGGCACATTTACAAAGTGCTTAAATGACCTGTGGCACAATTCCAGAATCTTTAAGTGGCCCGTTGTACATTTTCAGATCACTGAAGTAAGCTTCAAAGATCACTTTCACATTCAAAGATCACTTAAGTAAATCGCGACAGTTCCAGAACACTTAAACGATCCGTGGCACATTAAGAGATTCCCTTGAGTGACATGTGGCGTAGTTTTAGAGCACTTAAGCGGCCCCCAGTGCGGTTCTACATCACTCAAGTTACCCGCGGAACATTCCCAGATTACTTAAGTGATACGTGGCACAGTTCCAGACCACTTAAGCGGCCCGGACACATTTCCATAACACTTGAAGGATCCGTGAAACATTTAGAGATCACTAAAGTGGCTCTGTAGCGGACTTATCAATAGGTAGAATGTTAGTTCAGGTGCGCACAAACTAGCGAAAAGTTTTTTTTCCATTTTTGGTTCACCGAATAAGATGCCATTAAGAATATTTCATATCTTCATAAAGGGTGGTTGATGACGTAAGCATCATCCAAACCCTTCTCCTCCATGTCATCAAATGTCATCAAATCAGACCCCC
This sequence comes from Pholcus phalangioides, assembly GCF_987345545.1. NCBI lineage: Eukaryota > Metazoa > Arthropoda > Arachnida > Araneae > Pholcidae > Pholcus > Pholcus phalangioides. The sequence goes on along the minus strand of NW_028301608.1, from coordinate 89,989,149 downwards.
CCCCCTCTCCGTGCTGACGTAATACTTGAATGACCCCTAACGAACAACGGAAAATTTTTCAGGTAATTTTATGATTTAAAAAAAATTGAATATTTATATATATATATATATAAATCAATCAAATTTTTTACCTATTTAGAATAGGTTTTGAGCATTCAGCAAGATTTTTTTTCAAGTGAATATTTGTTTTTGCGGAATGCAAATAAACAGTATTTAAATGGAGGGGTCCAACACCGAGGGGTTAGCGCATCAACTCCTCGGTGAGTGTAAAAAAAAAAGGCTGCCGTTCGAAATCAGCAATAAATTGTATGTCCCGGCCAAATTAGCACCCCCCCCCCCCCGTGGGGAAAATGGCCGTCATGAAACAAAAATGATTACTGTAAATAAGGGGATTGCATACATGAAAATTTGTTTTAAAAAAAATGAATTTTTATGTCGTTTTTCCCCGTGTGCCAAAATTTCCAAATAATGAAATGTAGAACCGACTTTTTGAAAAGCTTTTTGCAAAAGGTTCCATATTTTTAAATACAGTCGAATCCCGTTATAACGAACTCCAAGAGACCGGAAGAATCACTTCGTTATAACGAAATTCCGTTATAAAGGAATTCCAGGTTACCTAGCATTGTTCCTATGTAACTTATTAGGAGGATTAGAAATATGTTCGTTAAAACGAGATTTTCGCTATAATGGTATTCGCTAAAACGGGATTCGACTGTACAGCATTCATCGAGATATTAAAGATGTAAACTTACAATATACAGTAGATGGCTTTTTTCTCAGCCAGAGATATCAAGGAAACAGTTATTTTCCGGATATTATGCTGAGGTGAGCTCGGAAAGCAGGAAGTTTTTCTTTTCCTGAAGTTAAGAGAGGCCACTACTGCCTCTACTTCAGCGCCTCACGACACAGTGCGTGAAATTAGGAAGGCAGATTCATGTGTCTCCAGTGGTGTAGATGGTGGCATGCTTGCCCGGTATGCAAGAGGGCCTGGGTTCGAGTCCCGGCGGAGACGTGATGACTTTTCTTTCCGAGCTCACCTCAGCATAATATCCGGAAAATAACTGTTTCCTTAAACTTACAATGTTTTGGCAACTTATCGCCGTGTTGGCGTATGTGTATTAGCTTGAGAATCTACCTTTTAGGGGGATGTAAACAAATCAAATGACCTCGCCTATAAGTTATTTTGTTTAGACTCTTTTATTGTCTATTTAAAACATAAATACTTTTCATCGCTTATTGCGTCAAACAGTTTGAAACACCCTTTAATTGCAATGTCCCTTCAATTATTTTTGAACGCTTTGACAGATTGGAAATTTAAAAAAAAATCGTTTTTATATGTAACACTGGCAGCTGTTGCCCGATTCCACTACATACATTTGTAACAAAAGCTCCAAAATAATAAACTGCCCGTCCGTTCTGCAGTGTTTCAATGGTGGACAGATGTTTGATTTTTCGCTTTCAAGCACACACATAGGCCTTGCCATAAGCTATTTAATAACTATTGTTACTTTCATTATCATCTCATTTTCCCACTTTTACATGTATTTTCTTTGTACACACAGTAAATGGACGTGTAATTTTTAGATGGAAACGTGGATCATACAATGCTTTATTGTTAGGTCTTCCATTTTTTTTTTTACTGTGTATACACTGTATGCTATAACCGCTAATTTCCTCTCCGCCATGGGTTTTTAATTTAACGAGTCCTCAATCGTGGAATCAAGGGAGATTGACAGGACTCTGGCCCGACGCATACGAATTCCGTTCACCTAAATTTCTTTTTAATTTTTACTCTATTTAGAGAACCCGTTTTGGCCTAGGTTCTAGAGGTCTTTTCCAGGATGTTAAAGGATGTGTCCTTAATGTCGAAAGCTCTGTAGTTCTCAAATTGTACTTCGTGGCTCCCAGAGGCATCTCGTCTTGATGGCGATTAGCTGAAATTGAACTTTATACAACTGTTTGCACATCTTCTGCAGTGTCGTCTTAAAGCAGTTTCTCAACCGCCGGGCCCAAGGGCGTAGCGAGGAGGGGGGGACTTGGGGGTCTGGTCCCCCCCCCCGAAATGTGAGAAAATGACGAAAAAAGGGAAAAAGATGGCCAAATCCATTGCTCTGTCACTTTTGTCCCCCCCCCCCCGAACGAAATTTCTGGCTACGCCTCTGGCCGGGCCCTGATATCGCTCATACCGGGCCGCGAGTGATTAGCCATTTCATGTTTTTCCTTATTCATTTTCCGTTGGTCGTATGTTTGACTCACAAAAATGAATGAAACCGGGCCGGGGGCTTGAAAAGATTGAGAACCACTGTCTTAAAGCATTAGCCCATCCTGACACTCACTACCCGGAAAGGCTCCCGAGTGCTGAGGGAAGGGCTAATGATAATGAAATCTGGTTACAGTTTTTGAGATAAATTTGTGAACTGAAGACAGATATTTGTGACCTGACAGCAGATCCTCCGAAAGGTTCGAGGACTTGTTGTGCTCTGACGGGCCCGCACATCTGTTTGGCCTACTACCATGAAACACTATTACCGTTCCGGTAAGATAGTCACGGTTTAAGGATTTTTGAGCCAAAAGAGGAACAAGGAATTAATCAATGTGTTAAAGCAGAGGTTCTCAACCGGTGCTCCGTGGAGCCCCAAGGGCTGGTTGTGCAACTCCCAGGGGCTCTGAGGGGGTTAAGTTTTTTCCTGCAAAATAACACTACAATCTTGGCTCAAGGGCCCCCCTCCCCTTTGCGTACGCTAATGCACACTATTTGATTGCATCTGATAGGTTTTTTTTTTCTTCTTAAAACGTCTTGAAAATGTCGTGGAATTATCGATGTCGTTATAACCAAGTTTGATAGCAATTAAAAATTAATATATTTTTCAATATCTTTAGAAAAGCTTTTTCATACAAAGGTTAATGTTTCCCTTAGAAATACAAACTGTATCGGATGATCTGGGGGAGGGCGTCCCTTAAATATGCGGGTGGTTATAAAATATGAATAGGCTTACTCATAATAATATATGGGCTTACTCATAATTTTTGGAATAATGCAAAAATATCGTATATTATTGGGAAAAAACCGTGGCAACGTTTTTGGCGACGATAACATCGCAAATTTTACCCCAAAACTATAAAGTACACCTGGCGGGGTTTTTATACTGCTATAATAAAAACAGGGAGCAGATGTTTCTTCAAAAAGCAAAGAAAATACAATAAGAAGGTACAAAGGTAATAAAGGTAAAGGAAAAAAACTTCGAAGGAAGGGCTCCCCCCCCCCCCAAACACCAAAAAAGAAAGATTAAATAGGTCGCGTGGCCACCATGCGCCTTACGTACACGGGCCTCCCGTTTCCACAAGAATGAAGCGTATTCACCGGGGGTATGTCGGGAGGGCCCTTTCACCCCCCGTCTGAAGGAAAAAAAAACTTATTTGCTTCTCCCTCGTCCATCGTGAACCTTTTCTACTATAATATATATCGAAGAGGTGGGGGGGCAAGGGACACACAAATTGGGGGCCTCTTACCTATCTTCACAGTTAAGAGGTTAAATTTCTTATAAAGAGCGGTACGATGTACGACTTTGAAAATGAAAAAAGAAAACGGACAGATGTTTTTCTCGGAGGGTTTCTTATTCAAAAACAGCGCCATCATCTGGGGGAAGATGTCATCACTTTGGCCGGAAATTTATTTATCGGTGATTCTCGTTTTTAATAAGAGGTTCTCGAGATTATCCGATATTTGCCGCATTTAAATATAGTAATACCCCGGAGTTACGCGATAGGTGGGACCAACGACATCCAAGACCGTACAGTTTGGGAGCCTTAGCGGTCTATGGCCCAAGGCGGTAAATTCGGAGGGGCGACTAATTTGAAAAATGAGTGGTGAAGAAAATTAGTAAAATGGGGGTGCCACGTAGAAGGGTGGCAAAAACCACAAATCCGCTTCTGCCTAGAGGGGGGGGGGGGAATTGAGGGACCACGTCAGCGAGCGACAGAAAAAGTGTGACCTAGAGCAGTGGTTCTCAACCTTTGAGATCCCGCAGTCCGGTGGAAATTTTTTTGTCAGTGGAAGGTCCGGTCACGTGCCTTCCACTTACAAAAAAAAAAATCTACTAATAAGCAACAAATAGAAAAAAATGAAACAGTGAATCACTCATGGTAAATTTACGTATTTGCATTCGACAATTTATTGGTGATATTCCGTATGGACTCCGCATTTTTATGAAAAAAATGTGGTCACCGTTGGTATATTTATAGTGTGGCGGGCCATGGTCTGGTAATGAGGAGGAGGTATTTATCGCGTTGAATGTATTGATACTTTTTCAACCGGAATACCTTTCGGACAGAATGAGTTTTTCATTTTGGGACAGAGTGGGAGCCATGTTCTGGTTTGGTGGTGGAATACCTTTCGCGGACCGGATGGAATATCATGGTGGGTCGCATTTGGCCCGCGGGATGGAGGTTGTGCCCCCCTGCTGTAGAGTCAGTGTTGCTCGATTGTCACCATCATCATAGCTGCTATAAGAGAATATTTATTCTTCCACTTCTCCAGAAATTCACTCAGGCAAGTTTTCAAAAGTGTTTATTAATTATTGTAAACGTGCCCAATGATTTGAAACTAAGCACAATGTTGTCGCATTCTATTGTGCTGTGCTCATTTTTAGCTAGCGATTCGCTCAGACGAAACGTTATTTTTTCGTAGATGATATGTAATATAATGAGAAATGTCTGAGTTGGGATAGAATATCTCCTCAAAATGGAAAAATTAGCAAGATAAAAGAGGAAAGATCTGGGAAAATGTGTTTCCTGTTCTCTGTGGGCTCATCTGGACTGTTTTGGAGCAAAATAGGAAGATTGCATCAGTGACTTGCAAATCAATTCGATTGATCAATTCGAATTACTTGTCTTCATTTTGAACCCCCCCCCCCCCATTCCATATTACCCGACGAAAATGATTTTTATTTAATGTTTTCTTCTTAGACATAATATTTTTCCTTTATATCGATACACATGTCAATGTAAAGACAATAATCCAAACTTTATAGAAATGCACTTGACGTGTACACATACTGTCCTCGTGTGTAAAGGGTCGCTAAATAAGCAGTTGTTACCCACCCATTTTTGGCTACGTCTTCGTTTATCCTCCAGCTGATCAGGCTGGGGTTTCTGGTCATACTCTCCTATGTGATTCTGTTTTGTGTTTTCTACCTCCCCTAAAAGTTTGTAGGCCCACGTTGCGTTTAGAATCACCCTGTGAACAGAATGATTCCATGTAAAACTAACTTCACCGTCTACCTCGGCTTTTACCTTCGGCCACGTCTTACACTACTCTCCTGGTAACTACGGTATGGTGAATACGGCCGTAAAAAAGGGTCACGAATAAACGAAAATTTCTCACAACAACCGAATACAAAAAAAATTAGAGGGTGCCTAGATGAACTTTCATAGGATTTCGTACCGCCCATGTTTGAATGTACCCACGAAAAATACATGTATATGCGTTCTTTGAAAAAAAACACAATAATAATCGTTAATTGAAGCTTTTCCCAGAGATAAAAACGTCCATTTGACGAGTAATATATGCTGGAATAAATAATCGAGTCGAGACAATCGTTACGTCCCTTCGTGGTACGGACGAAAACGGACGGACACCATGAATGGGAATCTGAATATAATGAAAGAGAATGGTATTTATGAAACGCACGCGCGTCATTGAGAATGTGTGTGTGTGTGTCCCTTACAACACAATTACACTTCATTATCTCGAAACGGAACCTCACGATATTGCCGTTATTATCAATTTGACGAAAAAACCATTGCGGCGGCGTCCATGATTCCACATCAATCATTCAAAGAATGCTCATTTCTCTTGTCATGTCTCTCTAACAGCCGAAGATAGAAATAACACATAATCCACCCTCAACAGTATAGATTATTTTGTCTATTCTTGTGGGAGGGTTTTTTTTTGTTTTTCTTTTCGTAATAATGCCATTATTATTTCGACACTAATCATGGTATTGCCTTGATGCTCACGATGTGAAATAAAAACAATGATTTTATTATTATTATTATTATTATTATTATTGAAATAAAAACGGTGGACAATGACTTCTGACGACTGTGACACGTATAGGAATTTTGTCCGATATTGCGTAAGTGTTTAGCTGTGTGTGGTTGTTGTTTCCCCCTACCAAACAAATAAACAATGGACTCATCAATTATTTTTTTTCCCCCGTTTGTGTGTACATTCTTTTCTTCCCACAGCTCGATGTTAACTTGTAATGTTCCGACTCGAAGCGTTGCTTAATTATCTGCAGACACAATACAATTCAATCTGATGCCTCTGCTACGCACTTTTTATAGATGACACATTTTTTTTAGTTTCGGTATTCGAAATACTTGTCATATATATATTTTTTTGAGGATCAGGGCTTGGATATCCATGCCTAAAATAGTGAGATTCCCGTGGACCCTCGAAGAAGCTCTTAGACGTGTTTCCGTGAAATCGAGTCACTATCTGTATAAGTAGTAGGCCTGTATTTCCATAATTCCCCTTGCCAGATTTTACTGCGAATCATTTATTCTAGATGCATACTTCCAATTAGAAAAAGTATCCAAATGGCGTGTTGAACTCAGACCCTGTCATCAAAAACCGTTTTAGAAAGTTGTTGCACTGTCTTTCGTGAGGCCAACAAAAGAAGTTTCACATTTCCAAGTGCAATATTCGCTGAGATATTTAAATTCAAAAACGGAGAAAAGTGGGATAGGACAGCATAAACGAGGGAAAGTCGTTCTTTATCTTACGCTGTTCTTTCCCATCTTTTCTCCGATTTTGGAATTCGAATATCTCAGCGAATATTGCATTTGGAAGCGTGGAGCTTTTTTTACTGGCCCCAGGCGAGACAGAGGCAACAACATTCTAATTAAGTTTTTGAGGGCAGGATGACCGTATAAAAAGTTAATTTTTATAATTTTATTAACCTATACCCCCTTTACCACACATGTCATTATGTTAATAACTCCCCTTACCACAAATACTGTACAGAAATAACGACTTCTCAGGGTGATTCTAAATTCATGAGATAACCCTCAAGAAGTGATAGAAGACTCCTAAGCAAGCATTTTTCGTCATAGAATGTGCGGTCGAATCACAATAGCAAAGGTTGCAGAGGGTATTCTTGGAAAGTGCACGGCAGCACTTCAACAGATTCAAATATCATATTTTTCCTCCGGATTTGCTGCGATATGTGCTATCAACCATTCGAGAGTGTATATGCACCTCCAGATTGGAGTAAAGTTTATTTTTTATTGGTGCGAGGACCATCAAAATTACGATGCGCCAAACAATGATCAAGCGGTACAATGACTTGTGGTAGAATTTGCGTTACCCAAGTTGCACCATGAGAAGGCTTACCACATTACAATACCTTGCACCCCTCGAATGGGTGATTGCGCTTATTGCAGTAAATCCGTCAGAAAAATATGATGTTTCGTGGAGCACTCTCTAAAAACACTCTCTACCGCCTTTGCTATACTGATTGAACCCCGAACGATCAAATTTTGATCAAAAATGCATGTTTAATTGTCTCATATTACAAGTTAAAGCTTTTCCCATGAATCTAGAAGCACCTTGTATAGTGTATTTAATGAACTGCGATGTAGCTGAAATTAATTATAATAGCTTACTTAATTCAATAAAACCAACTGAAGCAGAATTTTTTTCCCTTTCAACTCTCTAATATTGTTCTAAGAAATGTTCCTCGAGATGGTCATTTTCGTGGCAGGATTCTCAGATAACAACCCGATTTTAGAGATCAAGAGGATAAGGATTGGGGGAAAATAACAGTTATTGCTGGTGTGTAAATATACAGTATAGTATACCTCTTGGATGTATTCTTTGGACATTAGTGTGTTTGAAGGCTCAGAACTGAAAGTACTGTACTTTTTTCCTCCCCGAAGATGAAATTGATGTCAACGGGACGCTGCTGTCGCGTGTGCAGTGTCAACACTCGCAGCCGCCAGTAACAGTTTGTGTTGACGGGTCCGAGAAGAAGTCAACAGATGTTACCAATACGTTGACGCCATCTCTACCTTCTCTCTCATCCTCCCTTTTTTCCTTATTCTTTACTTATCATTTCTTGGAAAAGTAATAATTCTATTCTATAGCAGTTTCATCCGTGTTGTTTTGCCTTGTTCTCTCTCTCTCTCTTTCAGTTGGCCTTAAAATCGCAACCAATTTTGGTATTCGTGCATTCATCACGTGACAAGTTGTGAATGGTTAAGAGAATTATTATCTTGATTCACAACTTGCCAATTATATAAGATGAGAAATATTCTCATCTAGAGAAAATTTATCTTTTCATAAGTGCTCAGTCGAATTGGTCAAGAAAACTTTGGTCTAGTTAAGTATTTTCGCTCAGTTGAATTGATAAAGAAACGCAGAGAATTGGTCATTTCATGGGTGTTCAGTCGAATTTGTCAAGAGAATTATCATCTAGAGAATTGATCTTTTCACTGATGATATTTTAGTGGCGATTAGTATTATAATTCATGTACAGGGTGGTGGGAAAAAGTCCGTAGAAACAAAAAATTCATAAAAACCGGGAAAGTAACCGAAATAGAAAACGGTTTGCAGGGTTAGCATCGCTAGGTCATGGGAATTTTTTTTGAAAGGAAAAAAATAACTCAAAAAACAGCCGATAGATGGTGCATACGAGTCAAAGAAAGGTTACGCAAATAACTAACAGAATGCCTCCAAATCGTTTATTACAGCATTATGTGTTCCTCGTGACCACCATCCAGCAGAGGATAACACATTGCAGGCGAGTCACAAATTCAGCAACGGGAGAGTGCGGCAGGTCCACATACACTGTTTACAACGGCGAACTGATTGTGGATTAGGAACGCAAGTTCTCATAATCGTCTCATTTGCATATTTCCACCGAAGTCGCTCGTACCAGCGCCACCTATCGGCTGTTTTTTCCTCGTCTTTAAAAAATTCCCGTGACCTAGCGATGCTAACTCTGTAAACCGTTTTTTATTTCGGTTATTTTTCTGGTTTTTATTCATTTTTAAAGTATCTGCAGACTTTTTGCCCACCCTGTATTTCCTATGACTTGATAGTATCCACGCAAGACTTTAATTCCAATAATTAAATTCTCCCCATGCCATGAAATGTTTTCATTTCATGAGGATTTACATGGAAGACCGTCCGATTCTTTTATTCCGAATTATCCACTCTATCGACAACCTCTCCCCCCAATTTAAGGATCATGTTTCAACAGCGTGCAAAAATATTAAGATAGCCTTCGACCCTGATTGTTACGCGCGACTCTATCGGGCCTCTATGAACGTCGCCATCTTGGAAGGAACCTATTTCCTCCTCCTTGACATTTAGACCCTATAATAGAACTATATAATACATTAAGTTTTTATTCTGGCCCCGTGCTGCCTGTCATTTTTAAGGAAGCAGCTGTGGCTTCGAACATCTGCCTTCGCGCATCAGGCAGCCGCCAAAGGAGATTTTCTTTTCACACTTATCATTGCATTTAACCCCTTAAAAGACGAGAGAGAGAGGAGAAAATAATTTATTGATATTTTTTTTCTATTCTTTGAATTTAGAATAATTTTAAAAACAAAATTTTTATGTGAACGGTGGTTATGCTTATAAGTGTAGTTTCGATTCGAAAATCATCTATAACTGGGGTGCACAGCCTTTTCAGCCCGTGCCGTATGTCTGCCTTTCGCGGTGCCAGAAACTTATACATAAAGAGTGACTGTATTATTACCCGTATTATACGGGACATCCCCGCAATTTTGGCCGTCCCCACATTTTCCATATATTGTCCCGTTTTTTATCGTATTTTCAACGAAGCTGAGTTGAATTTTTTAAATCAAAAAGTAAGATTATTTTCATGATTTATAAATAATATTGAGATAATTATGAATTTCATTATTAATTATAGTCAAGTAAATACATACTGTATTCATCTTATATACAGGGTGCATAGGTAACACGGGGTATGGCATTTTACTGGCGTAGAGGTATACTTTCAATTGGAAAACTTATTCCAAATAACGTGTGTAGTATAGGCATATGTCATTCATGTTTCAAGGGGTTGTATAGTTATTAAAATACAAACATTAATTTTTTTATACCGTCCCCGTGTGCCTAAAAACCCAATTATAGAGTTGTTGCCCTGTCCCTCCTGATGGCAACTAAAAACATTCCACGCTTCTGAGTGCAATATTCGCTGAGATGTTCGAATTCGAAAAACGGAGGAAAGTTGAGAGAAAACAGCATTAAATGCGGGGAAAACGGGTTTATCGGTATTTAACACTGTTCTGGAAAAGTGGAATAATGTAGCGGCCAAGATCAACAATTATAATTATAAATTATTAAAATTTGGAAAACTATTTCGTAACCGATGATAAAAAATTTTAATTATTGATGATTATTATCCTATGTGAACGTTTATGATTAAGTTGCAATTTCTAGTCCGTTTAGGGATCCGGGATAGATTAATTGGACAATTCGAACTTTTTTCCAGTGACTTTGGACTTCGAATTAACCAAGTTCGACTGGACATAGAAATGAGGATCGTTATAATGGATTCATACTCAAAATCTGGAACTACGTGCATACAGTCGATCCCGCTTATAACGTTCCCGCTTAGTACAACTAATTTTCATGAATTTTACTTTTCCTATATTGATAATATTAACTTCTCCCGCACATACAGCGTTTAAATTTTTTGCTATTCCCGCTTACAACGTTCGGAAAATTAACAACAGAATTTTTCTTCCCTTGAAATCAGCATACTTTTTTGCTTTTTTTTTCATGTAAAGAAACGAAAATGGTGATCATGTGTGTGCTAGCGTTGAACATTTCTTTCTTGTTCTCTCATTTTGTCCAACAATAGTGTGCAGTGCATAAACTGCCCTTACCACTGTTTAAATACACAAGGTTAATCGAAGTTATGTCTCGGAATAGGAAGCCTGTTAGATAAGAACTAGAAAAAGTTCTCAGAAGAGATTACATTTTCTTCCATTGCGGTCTTATTCAAATTTGCCATATTAAATCGATTCCAAAAAATGAATCTTCTCACAGTGGTGTTATAGACCAGTGGTGCGCAAAGCGTGGGTCGCGTCGATTAACTATGGGGATCGCAAGAGATTCTCCAAAATAGAAATTACCAAATAAGAAATTCATTTTTATTTAAAAATATGTCAAAACTGAAGAATGCCTTTATTCGGCAGAGCTAATTACCATGTATCAGACAGAGCTAATTACCATGTGCAAACAAAAGAAAGTGGGAAATGACGTGTGAATGCTTACTCTACCCACGTTACTTTATGCAAGTTATTTCCCTAAAATGTTTTGTAACGTGTGTTTCAATAGGGCATTATTGAAACACGCGGGTTGTGGCAAAACTTAGACAGCAAAACAAAGTATCCAAACAGCTGATTAAAAAAAACGAAATTTTGTACATTCGTGCTTCTGGCGAGCGCATGTGGTGGACGATATCAAGTTAGTACTTTTGCAGGGTGACTTAGTGAGAAAATCACCCGATTTCAAAATTGTATGTTTCTTAAAAATTAGAAATACAAAATAGAATGGCAAGTGATATGTCAATATACGGAGGGAAATGTATCTACGTTTTATGAACAATTTTTTTAATGGTGTATTTCAAGTGTACAATCATTTTGAAATCGGATGATTCTTTCGTAAACACCCTGTATACGAAAATCAAGTTCCATACACCTCGCTACGCTTCCATCTTGCATAAGGGACACTAAGCACATCAAAAACCAAAGTAAACATTTATGATATGAAAAAAAAATTGGATATCTGGAAGTCAGTATCGCTAATGAAAATCGAAACAAGCGTTCCGAAAATAGCTTTTGGGACAGCACGTTTACTAGCAAAAAATAGGGAAGTCTCGGAAAACCGGGACATATGGTCAGCCTATGTATATGGGGGTCACGCTTCGAAAAGTGTGCGCACCACTGTTATAGACGACTGCATATATAAAGGAATGAACGGCGGTCTTTCGCATCCACTTCTAAATTCATTGATACAAAATCAAACTGCAAAAGAGTGACATGGACACAAAATGTAAGCAATTATACAAATTTTCAGATGCCAGCATCAAGTAGCATTTAAAAGTGACTTCTTCAGATAAGAAAAATCGGATTTCCCTACTTCTTCGAATCTATTTCTTCACAGAACTGCCAATACGATGCTTTCATGATGTTTGAAAAGAAAATTCGGAAAATAAAGTAGTAAACGCATTAGATTTTTTGGCGAACTCGGAGCAAGTTGAAAAGAAAAGCTCTAAGTTTAGAGGAAAAAATTAAGATTCTTAAATTTGTAGATGATAATAACCACGAGTCACCTCCAGTTGCAACGTTTGCAAAAACAATGAAAGGACCGGAAAATTTTCGATGTTTTTTGCGGCAAGGCAAGGAAATGTGCCACATGTGTGATATTATCCAGATTTTAACGGAAACTTGACTGTTATAGTTTGTTATAAGCTAGAGCCCGGATTATATGCACTAAAAAAGTGCCAAAATATGCACTAAAAAAGTGCCAAATATATACACTCAAAAATGCAAAAATATGCACGTATATCCAAAAAGTGCACTTAAAATGTCAAAATATGCACGTATACCCAAAAAGTGCACTTAAAATGCCAAAATATGCACTTAAAATGCCAAAATATGCACTTATATTCAAAGATATTCATTAAACACCCCAGAATATGCACTAGAAATCTTTAAAAGTCAAAAATTCCGATATATGTGCAAAAAATGAGAAAATATGCATTAAAAAAAATCTCCATCCACAAAAAAAAGAAAAAAAAAGCGGACGTGTTTTTAAAATTCATCTTTTCTATTTCTTAGTGCATATGTATTCATTCACAAAAAAATATCCCCTCATATACAGTCAAACCTCGTTAGTGCGTCACCCGGTTAACACGTCACTCTGCTTACCGGGCCACTTTTTGGAAGACCCAATTGTCCTCAGGCAGGAATTGGCACAGCTATGGCTTACTCCGTTTAACGAGTCACTCCGCTTACCAAATCATATTTTTGTTCTCCCAAGAGTGACTCATTAACGAGGTTTGGCTGTATATAGGCCTATATATCGCATATGCAAATAACTTCTACATATTTTTTAATTTCCACTTTGTTGTAGCTGCCCAATAAACAAAATACCAGTAACAAAAGAATTTCGATACTATTTCTAAAAAAAATTTACACTTTGACAATATCTCTAGAACTAGCCTTACAATAAAACGGTTAATATTCGTAAAATACATTTATAAATATGTATTAATTCATTAAATTTCACCTGCGGGGGAAAAAAAACCGATGTTATGAAAATACTGTGAACAATATTTATTTGAAAAATTATAAAAAAACAAAGTGAGCTTATTAAAACCGTCAAAAATATGCACTTATCCTGAAAATTCTATAATTTTATGCATTAATGCTAAAAAAAGGCCAAAATATACAAATGCATATAATCCGGGCTCTAGTTATATAACAAATAATTACTTTTCTTATTAAATCTCTATATGCAACTTTGTTAATAAATTAAAAAGGACATAAAAAAAAGCTTTGGTTGGTGTAAAGCTATGGCTTATAATATTCTTATAGGCATTTCCAGCTTAAAACGTTTTCCCGCTTATAACGTTTTTAGCAGCGGTTTCTCGAAAAACATTATAAGCGGGATGGACTGTATATAATCATTATAGTATGGAAAATTAACAGAAAAGAAGTAACATCTCGGCACGTTTCATCACAAGACTTTGAGGATCCAGATGACGCGGATCTTCCAGAGGAAGTTCAGAATGGCAAGGCGGGTAAAAAAAAAAAATGGTTTCCGGATCATCGAGAGAAAATGACGAGGGGGAAAGGAACATCAACAGATTTCAGGGGCCCCCACAGTCACCTACGGAAGGTATATATATATAAAGTATATATACTTTAGAATAATTTTCTTTCTTTTTTTCATGCACATCATCTTCCCCCCCCCCCCCCAACGAGGGTTGCTGCCCCCTTATTTCCTTCAAGATAAGACCGTCCTCCTATTGCGTACGTGTTAGTGCGGGTTCAGCAAGAAAACTCGCGACCGCCTTCGGATCACGAAAGGATGTTGTCGGGAAGCACGGGTTGCGGCTTCCTTTTTTTTTTTTTCTGTTTTGTGAAAGCTTTTAAAAGGCCCACGGAGGAGGACGCGAGCCCGTACGCACGCCAGCTGTCGGCCCGACACGCGCTGCGCTCGCGTCGTCAGATCTCGCCACCATCTTTTGACACCACTTATTTTTTTTCATCTTCTTCGACTTCCTTCCGCCATCTCGTATTTTCTCTTATATATGTAGCGTGTGTGTACTTTTTACCCTCTTCTCTCTCTCTAATAGTCTTTTTTATTAGATGTTCTTTTTTTTTTTTTTGCCCCCCTGAAAGTCGTTTCTTTCTGAAGAGAACCCCCCCCCCCCGAAAAGTCCGATTTGCAGTACGTGAAGTTACAGGATATTCGTTTCCGATCTACCTTATCCGGTTCATTTGCGTGGTGTACATGCCCAAACCTGAAGTGCGGCTGATTCTCAACGGGGCCGGTCATTTCACGAATTGGCCAAGAGTTTTGGTCAAAGTCTGAATTGCGGAAATGATTCGGACTTTGGCCGGTTATTTCACGAATTGGCAGGAGATCCCAGGCCAAAGCTCGATGGCAACGATGGTTCAGTGTAAGACAAATCCAATTTTTTTTTTAATCGCCAACGTTTGATGCATGTCTATACATAGCATCTACATTAAATTAGCTCCATGTGACGAGAGGAAAAAAAGTGAACATTTTAAAGAAAACGGGGATAAAACTAATTTCATAAAACATATGGTTTTTGTACCAAATTTTAGAGAAAAGATTATTACCGCATCGTGACTGGGGTTTGATGTGTGGCCTAAACTAACGGGGACATAACTATCAGAAACAAATACGCCAACTTGACGATGATCCCAAATCGTGTCTTTTGCTATCGGACTTCGGCGAGGGATCACCGCCCTCTGATCACCGACGATTGAGCTCACCCAGCCGTCAAATATACATCATATGTATATACAGGCGCTTGTAGAGAGTCAATTAGGCCTCATAGGCATACAACGACGAGCATTCTACTCATTCACCGGCCACTTCACGAACTGATGGTCAAAAATGTTCTACAGCCTTTCAACTCTGATATATCTCATCTCCAAATATATTTTTTCAAACATCCATAAACAGGGCCGTTATTTCAACTTTTTCGAGGATGGGGGGGGGGGGCCAAAGCACATGTACTCAATGTATGTATATATATATATATATACCATTTTTAGTGTATTTTCAAAAGCCATGGGGTGGGGACAAATAACCGGCCTGCCTATAAATATAAAATTGTGTGCGTGTGCGTGCGTGCGTGCGTTTGTTTTCTTTATACAAATTTACAATTTTGTATCTATCGTCACCAAATTTTACATATATACCAACCGAAACCCAACTTGAACGATAGGTTACTTTATAAGTTTGTCAGAGCTGGGAAAATGCCAAAAATGGGCAAAAACACTGCCGGGTAACAATGGTTCTTGGTACTCAACAATCACTTTCGGAATGTTTACTTTGGTTACCGTGGTTCTTAAACCATGTATATGCCTTTACCATAGTTTGCCACTTTTTCAATCCTTACAGTAATTGAAAAAACCCGGGCAGAGCCGGGTATTATAGCTAGTTTGCTGTATAATCAATATAGGTCCCCCACCTTCCCGAAAAAATTCCTGGCTTAGAGATCGACCTTATATTTTTTCCACCAGAAAATCATCCTGGCTTAGGGACCCCCCCCTCTCTGAAGAATTTCCAAGTTCCACGTACAAGGTTAAGGAAAAGGGCTAAATCATCAAGTTAATTAATTGAACTAATGAAGGATGACCTAGTAATTTCCTAAGGCTGCTTTTTAAAGTCAAAATCTCAAAAAAGTTTGCGTTTTCAACATCAGAGAAAACACGTGTATGTTTCATACTGATCGCTGGTGTTTTGCCCTAAATTTCGTGCAGTGATCCAACAACAAGCAGATGGCCTTCGGTGGAAATCGATGGATGGATGGCTCAGGTGGGGTCTGCCTGGTAGAGCAAAAAAAAAAAAAAGAGCAGCAGGCTGTATGGGGCCCCCGTCTCAGCTGCTGGCCACGAGCACTCGCTCATCCAACCAAGTTACAGCTGCAGTCCATGAGTATGACGGCCTCGCTTTTTCGCCCTCTGATCACCGACGATTGAGCTCACCCAGCCGTCAAATATACATCATATGTATATACAGGCGCTTGTAGGGAGTCAATTAGGCCTCATAGGTATACAACGACGAGCATTCTGCTCATTCATTCCCCCACTCATAGCGTAGGCGCTATATACGGTATACCGTATGCACCAATTATATGGATATGATGATTGATGATAATAGAAAATACAGTCAACACCGCGCTTATAGGATGTGAAAGAAATAGAGAGAAAAAACACCGAAATCCCTTTGAAAATTTTTTTATTAGTACAGGGTGCCCCATAAAAATACATAGAAATTGATGGAATTGGTATGTTTGAATTCTCACGAAGCAGAGGCGCGTTTATGGTTTTGACGCCCTTCTTCCATTTTAGTCTAATTTTCTTGACTATTCTTTCCTCGAATTTGCCACCTTGTGCTATAGTCCACTTGCCCCTCCCCCTCCCCCTGCAAATATATCTTGTCTCTAAGTCCTCTTTTAGTCATTCGCATGCTTTCACGCCGTTTTGCTCACACATGTTTGCACACTTTTGGTAACTGGCATACTTACATTCCTCTAAGTAACTGTTTTGGTCGCTCACAGACATGGTTCCTTACAGTCCCGTAACTCAGCTGAGGAAACCGGAGCACTGACCCGGGGCCTCAAGCCGAACGGGGGCCTCACAAAAAAATTTACACTTGTTTTGCATAACAAAAATCTTCTCAACGGGCCCCAATAAATGCCCGTCTGCCCCGGCATTCCGAGAAAGCACGCACGCTACGGCCCTGGTTCCTTGTTTTATAGGTCACTCAATTTGATCATTCACACGGTTACACACGCTCCAGGTCATTCTTTTGGTTGCTCACTGACAGGCAGGACTCTTCGCTTTATTGGTCAATCATTTGCACGTTTACACGAGCTCTAGATCAGTGTTTCTTAACCTTTTTTTGCCCGTGGCCCCCTTTGAACCATATTTTTTTCTCGTGGCCCCCCCCATCCCGTCTTACCCAGAGTTTACGACCCTCATCTAGAAGCAAGATCCTTTATACGTATTGAATTGATTTTTTCAGTGAATTTATACTGAACGAAAATCTTGCAAATAAGATTGGCCTCCAGACCACTGGCCTAGAATTTATTGAGCTCCCCGCTAGTCCGAGTTCTATTCAGGGCCGTCTCAACATCATGGGCCCCCTAGGCAAAGTGATGCTATGGTAGTCTCATAGTTAGCTGGAAATAAGCAACCTACATATTTCCTATTTATTTTCAAAATTTATTGTACTATACAAAATATCATAAGGTAGGATCAACTTATGGACATGAGACCTCCGGGCATGACCCCTCACAAGAGTGGGACTGACAGAACTGCAGTGAAACCACTGCTCTAGATCACTCTTTCGGGGTCATTCACATGTTTACAAACTCTGTAGGTAACTCACTGACTTACTCCCTTACTGTCTCGCAGAGGAAGTTTTATTTAGGGTTATACAAGTTTTACCGCCCTTCTCTCATTCTACTAATTTTCTTGGTCACTCATTACTCAAATTTGCTCCTGCCGTCCTGGGCTACAGCCTGCTAGCTCCCCCTCCCGCCCCCCACAAATATGACACTGTCACAAAGGGGATTTTTTTATGCAGAAAAAAAATCAGTTCAAACTTGTTTGTTCAGTTGTTTTGTTGATAGAAGGCCCTGCATGGAATCAAATCATACAATTTTGAACCTGAACCTTTCTTCAATCTCATCGGTGCCCAAAACGTTCGTAAAGCACCAGCGGATGAATGATCCGTGGATGAATTAAAACAACTTCGCCAATAGTGCCATATCCACCAATGTCAACATCACAATGAAATCATTATGCAAGAGCTAGTAACGGGAAAATTCATAAACGAGTGGTAATCGTACACCCTATACTACTACTTAACCATACACGCCCCTCGTATATATTCCACTGCGGAATTTCTGACGAATTGGTACATGTCGGAATGTGAGTTCTCAGTGTGCATGTGTGACCCTAACGTATTTATGTTGTCATTGTAAGTCTGCCTGCTCTCTGCGGCAAGACTTTTTCGAATGGGAGAAACTGTACACCCCCCTGCATTTTATAGGACTTTGATTTACATATTTCCAGGGATTTGCTTTCATTAAGCGCTTTCTATCGGCAAAAATTCGAACTATTTTTTCTGTATGTCAAAAAACATTCACCTTCCTGAGAATAATTTTGTTCGCAAGCCGCATTCAAAAATATGCAGATTCCTTCAAATTTTTTTTTTTTTGGATTTATTAAAATATTTATTTATTTATGGGGCACCCCCTGTATTACACATAAATACTGGATTCATTCATCTTAGAATCGATTGTACATAATATTTGCTTAGACGAAACGTCCGAATGTCTGAAATTCCGGCATTTGCATTTTTCGGTAATAAATTAATGCACGTGCGCGTGTTATTGCGTGCTTGGATATTACTTATAAATTCATCATGTGCGTCAGACATACCTTTTACTAACGTGCTTAGGAAATTTTTTTTTCATTTTTTAAAACTGATGGAATTCTAATCAAAACGGCTGCATATACAGGATGAACGCTGAACTCCCCCCATGGCCACAAATTACTGCCAACCATTGATCCTGGAGACTTAATTTCAATTAGATTAAGTACCTAAATTCACATGTAGACTCCGAATGAGTGATCGAATGAGTGAGAAATTGAATGACTTTATGAGTGAACCACCATCACCAAACATACTCCCGCTCTGTCTCCATGGGCTACAAAAATAGGCTACATATAAGATGGGTTACCCCAACGGGTGTGCGTATGTTGGAAGAACCGGCCGATGTAAAGGCCCGGAGATATGAGTGTAACCGGTAATAGGTTAGTGAGAAATTAAGCGAGCCAGTGACCGTGTGAGTGGATTAATGAATGAGTAACTGTATGTGTGGGTAAGTGATTGAGTTAGTGATAGTAACAGTGACCAGCTCACCTGCTCACTCACTTGCTCATTTGCTAACATGCACGCTCACTAACTCCCTGACTCATTTGATGATTCACTCGCTCACTATGTCACTTTATCGATGTTGTTTGTCGGTGAATTGTGTGGCGATGAATTTTCCCGCCGGTAAGTTTTCTTTTCGGTGAATTATTGCCATTGAATAACAATGTCCACGGGTAAATTTTCCAGAGGCGAATTAATGGCGATGAATTTTCAAGTGGCAAATTGTCGGCGATGAATTTTCAAGAGACAAATTGTTGGCGATGAATTTCCCAGCGGTCAATTGTAAGCGATGAATTTCCCAGCTGCCAATTGTTAGCGATGAATTTTCCGGGTCTAAATTGTTGGCGATGAGTTTTCCAGCTCTGAATTGCTGGCGAAGAATTTCCCAGCTCTGAATTGCTGGCGAAGAATTTTCCAGCCCTGAATTTTTGACGATGAATTTTCTAGCGGCCAATTGTTGTCGGCAAATTTTCAGCATATGGAATTCAACTGGATGAAAACACGTGGAAAAAAAATCCTTGGGATAGTCCCATGTATCTATCCCAAGTCAGAGAAAAAAATTTCTTTATAGAACTTATGGGACTTGACCAGAGAGAAACCTCATGATAGACCGCTAAATTTAATGATCTCACTATTTTCAAATCGAATGGATAAAACATATTTCTACTTTCAGACTTGAAAAAAAATTTGAAATGAAATCTTTTTACGACCGACTTCTCGTAACACGACCAGTGCCGTCTAAACGCATGGGCCCACCCGAGCACGACCCGGGGGCCTCAAGAGAAGAGGGGCCTTACAAAAAATAGGCTACATAATACTTACTGGCTAGATAGGGCCTCAGTAAAATTACTTGACCCGGGGGGCCCATGATGCTGTTAAGACGGCCCTGAACACGACTCGGCAAATTATCAATAAAATCGAACCTTTCCTTGAGATAATATTAATTGTTATTCGGAGAAACTTGTTTTTGCTGGCGTTTATGTTAATTTCAATGAGGAAAAAGAACGGAAACGGGAATTTGCTCTTTGCTATATTATAGCAAAACGTGAGAAAAACCATGTAGTAACTCACGTAAGTTAAGTGTTCACATTGACCTCCTGGCGCGGCAAGAACATCGTTGACTTGCAAAAAATAAATAAAATAACCACCGTGCGATCCCCCGTTAAGATTAATTACATTAACCTATCACTGACTCGATTCCCTGAGACGCTTTTTTCCCTCTGTGTGCGGAATTGCCGCTCTAATTGTGAATTGTATGCAGAATCTATTACTCGTCGATTTACTGCTTGCGAAAGTCTGGTTTATTACCTGCCGAAATTACCATGGCAGTTTCGAAAGAATTGCTTTGAGTTATGGAATTCGTTAGTTTGCTCGGCATCATCGCTGCTATACTTATCTCATAGGCATATTGGTACTATACTATACTAATAGGCGTGTTGAGACCGCTTGTTGTAAAAGTGTTCAACCTTTATTAGGAGGAGAGAGACAATTTATTATATAGGAGAGGAGAGACAGACAGGAATTCGTGTCATATTCTAACGTCAAAACGTCATAATGGAATACGAATCACATCCATGTATTGCTTTTTTTTATGAAAATAAATTTCAAAACAAATTGAAATTTTTTTTTCAAACTATCAAATTGACTAAACTGTTTTCTAAGATTAATTTCATCAAATTATTGATCAATTATAGCATAGTTTCCCAAGGTTTCCTTATTGTTCCATCGTCCCCCCTCTTTCAAAAAATTTCTCTTCTCATCGCCCCCAACTCAAGCAACCCATAGGACATACTACACAAAATCCAAAGCTTCTACTCCCCCTTCCCTCCCGGGACCATTACATTGCCCTCCAGGGAGCGATATTACCCACTTTGGGAAACAATGAATTTATAGCATTCTCAAAAAATTGAAACTTGAATATTTCATTTTTTATTTTAAACTTGAACATTTTTATATATTTGTTTCATTTATTCTATTTTTATTTATTTTTTTGCGTTTAAAAATACTGTACATTAATATTTTATCAGCCACCTCGTTGGACATTTTGCCTGTTGTGGCGTTGTATTTGTATTTGTCGAAATTAATCATAACTTTTATTAATTTTGCTTGAAGAAAGTACTATTTTTATAATAGAGAAATTTATGATTAAATAAAAATGTAAGATGACATTTTTGATTATTTCTTTTAAATGCATCCAATGCGTCATATTTATTATGATGTTATAGTTATCTACAAATAATACTGGTAACAATTGTCATTAAACTTACTTTTTTTATTAAGCCTCATAGAATAAAATACGATGTTATATTAATTTGTATATACCTATAATGTTTTTTATTTCCACTTTTTCAAGAAAATGAATCTCCCAATAAAGGAAAAACTTCTTTTTTTTTCACAGAAGAAACTAAACATGTTATTGGCCATGGTTTATGACCACCGCCTTGAAAGTGTATAATAGACAGTTTATACGAAACCTGTGGGGCTTCCAAACACCCCTGTAGATGCTGAGGGAAGCCCGTCTAGTGAAACTCACGCTGTGACTCAATAAGTGCCGGGGAAGAAAAAAAACTAATAATAATAATATTTCTCGCTGACTCAAAAGTTTCTGGGTGGTAAATCTCGTAACCCATTAAATCACGGCGTCTACAATCCGCAAAGTATGGATGGAGGATATGTCTACGATAGGCGGAGGCGCGAATACCAAGTTCCGAACCGACAACAGAATATACTGTGTTATAGACAGAAGAAGAAAAAAAGTGACTATACAAATAATTATCTTGATCCTATGGAAACCCACCAATGATTATTAGAAAGAAAGAAACCGAAACTTGGGTGTTCTCGATTCTGGTTCTATTGCCAATTATCTCGGGACATTTTATGAAACAGCCGGGACCGCCAAAATTACGAGAATGTCCGGTAAGAAAAGGCGCACGTGGTCATGCCGTATGGCGGACATGAGTTAATCGGACTCACGAGAGAGTAATTCTGATGATTATTGGCGAGAAAATTCAGTTCGCGACGGGGCTGTTTCATATTAGTACGTGCATCCATATCAACGAAAATGTTCGTCAGCTGAATCCGCATTCGTCAGCCGAGGCAGAAAAATTACGAAGAGAATCTTCATTATCTGAAAAATTGGTAAGACGAGGCGTTCGTTACCCGAAGCGTCACTGCATTTGCCAATTTCCATCGCGTGTATAACTTTTGGAAAACATTGTACAGCGCTTATATAATCTCCCCGACGGATAACTGGACACCCATCGCTGCTCCCTATACCACAAGAAAATGTATTTCATATATATACGTCTCGCTCGTCTCGACCTCATCATTTTTTTTTTTGTCTATATTCTTGCGACCCGTGACACGTTGGACACTGATGGTTCATTGCCTAGCTGGGTCATTGAAAAGAGGCTACTTACTACTATTGTCCATCATGATTCACTATGTATTCCTTCAAAGTTAATTAGGCAGGGGTCTCACCGGAAAAGAACACACACAATCCCTTCCTTTTCACTGGTATTGTCTACTAACTCGACGATGATATTGTTCTTTCAACAAACAACAACAATAATAATAATAAACGAGAAATACCCGTGCTTTGTTTTTAGGAAAATATGACCGTTTGTTTTTGTTGTATACGGAAATATCCTTGCACACGCGATTCGGATGTGTGTGTGTGAATTTTAAAGACTGCAATTGCTAGTGAAAAATCAATGGAATTTTCCCTGCGGAAAAACTTTCTGTTGGAAATTTAAGTTGATTTCTCCAGTGAATTTAATTGAAGCCTATGTTGTGTAATTTCTGTTGGTTGATATACGGAAGCTCTTTTTGACGTGAATCGCCTGACGATACTGGGAGCATTCGCAGCAAAAAGTTGCGTGACGAAATTCTTTAAATGCTCGTATCTAAAGAAGCACCTAACGCAAGTCTAAAGCAATGATATCTTCAGATGCACATTGCAAAGGTGCACCCAATGATATCACTCCGGTTTCAATATCTCTTCCCGTCTGGGCAAAAGGCTCGCGGCCCTGATTCGTAACAAATTGTTTTCCGATATATCTCTCCGCATTTCACAACGAAAATAGACGACATTAATATCGTTTGTTAGCTATTCCAAAGAAAGCCGATGATAATTACATGATTTCATTATATCAGTGCCTAACACGCTATTCAAGGCTCTAAAAACGCATTTACATCAGAACTTGCGGCCGCGTCCGTGACACAGCGTACCCCAATTCTTTCATGTTAAGATACGTAACGAAAAAAAGAAAATTAATTCTACAAAAAATAATTTTAGTAAATTGAGATAGATAGTGTCTTTCAGTGTAGGATACATGATAAAATATTAAAAACATGATGAGGCTGATAAAATTGAAAGCGTGAAATTAACGTGATAGAATTTCATGATGTTGAAGGCCTGAAATTTTAAATTAATCCGATTTGAAGAGTGATTAAATATTGGATTCAAAAGTATTAAAAGTTAATATAGATTGAAAGCACGCTAAAACAGATGAAATCGAAAAAATTCATAAAACATACAAAACTTTGTAATTTTAAAAAAGTAGTAAAAATTTAAACTTGATAAAAGTTAAAGTTAATAAAACTGAAATGGTGATAACACAGATAAAATTTTTATGAACTTAATGAGTGATAAAAGTAATAATTTTGTTAAAATTATTAGCATAAAATTAACGTGATAAACTTTCGTGAAATTGAAAGATTCAAATTAACACGATAAAATTGATAATATTCGAAGCGTGATAAAACAAATAAAGCATGGTGAAACCAGTAAAATTGAAAGCGTGATGAAACAGACAAAATTTGAAAAATTGAAAGAATGATAAAACATAAAATTAATAAAATCAAAAGCGTGATAAAACAAAGTTGTGTGAATTGAAAGCGTGATAAAACAGATAAAATTTAAAAAATTAACAGAGCGATAACATTCATGATTGAAAGCGGAATAAACCTAAAAGCAAGATAAAAAATTGAAAGCGTGATAAAACCAAAAGTGCGATAAGATTCACAAAATCAAAACCGTAATAAAAATTAAAGCATGATAAAATTGAGAACATGAAATGAACGTGATAAAATTAAAAGCATGAAATCAATATGCCACAATTGGGAACGTGAAATAAACATCATAAAATTAAAAAATGTGTAACCAACACCATTGAACTGAAGGTGTGAAAAAAAATGAGAAAAAAAATCGATATCGAAATTAACATGATAAAAAAAAATTATCATCAAAAATTTTTTATTTATCTTTTTTTATGATAAAAAATGCTGAAAGAAAATATATTTATTGTCCTGATATGTGAACCATTATAATGTTAAATATATATCAAATTTGGCATGTATACCAAACAGGATACTACTTGAAGGATAGGCTACTTTAAAATTTCGTCAGAGTTGGGAAAGCGCCGAAATAGGCAAAAAAACTGTCCGGCAGCAATGGTTCTTGGAACTCAACCATCACTTTTGGAATGTTTACTTTGGTTACCGTGGTTCCCAAACAATGTGTTTCAGAAATGTTTATTCCTTCGCAATGGTTTCTAGCTTCTTAATCGATCCCAGTATAGGAGATAATTCGGGCAGTACCGGGTATTTTTACTAGTCTATATATACATAAAATTGATTTTCTGTCTGTGTGTGTGTATGTATGTTCTCTATACCAGTGGTTCTCACCCTTTGGAAGCTCGCGGCCCGGTAAATCTCTTTTGCGTAAGTGAAATTAATGGCAAAATGAAACCGCGAATCAATCACGGCCCGGTGTGACTAGTGTTAGGGCCCGGTACTGGGCCGCTGCCCGGCGGTTGAAAGACACTGCTCTATACGAATCTACAATTTTAGATCGATCGTCGCTAAATTTTGCATATATACCACACAGGGCCCAGATTGAACGATAGGCTACTTTAAAAGTTTCTCAGAGTTGGGCAAATGCCCGAAATGAGCAAAAAAAACTGTCGGGAAACAATGGTTACTGGGCCTCAATAGTCACTTTCGGAATGTTTACTTTGGTTGCTGTCGTTTCCTAGCAATGCGTTCCAGACATGCATATGCCTTTACAATGGTTTGTCACTTCTTTAATGCTACCAGTATTATGCATAATAGTTTATTTCTTTATAATGGTTTGTCATTCTTTCAATCCTCCCAGTAATTGACGGAAACCTGAATTATAGCTACTGTTGAATAAAAGCAATCGATGTTACCGAAACGAACGCACCTAAATTACAATATCAAAAACTGCTTTCCAGAAATTCACATATTATTGCAATAAAATGAGCATAATTTGAAAAACGGACCTGATTTCCGTATTGGCAATTGGAACATTTAATCCACAGCCCCAAAATCTCGGGGCCCCCTAAATTGAAATGAATCAGAGTGGAAACTCCTCTGACTGACACTTCCCTTTAACGGACGGTCCCGTAGAATAGGACTTTATTATGCATTTCACTCCCCGTTAGCGGACACTCTCGATAGCGGACAGCAAAATCATTCAAACTCTTAATTTCTTTACCAAACTGTAAGTTATTAATTTTTGGTCATAAACCGAGAATTTGTCATATTCAACTAAGATTGTGTTCAATCTCAAGCTTGTATTTGGTAAATATGATAAACCGTCAATTAATTCCTTTTTAACTGAACGTAATCCAGGACGGTGAATCCGAAGGGTAATCTTGTTTCTGAATACGTGTGAAAAAAAACCAAACACTACAAGACTGATAAATGTTGTTATACATGTTTTTATTCTTTTTACACTTACTTTAATTTACTTTTTATTGCAAAATACTTGTAATGCACGCATCACTTGCACGGGTTAAAATAACTAATTCGTTTAATGAGAAGAGAAGAAAGGTTATTCATATATATTTTTTCCCATATTTATCAGACTTTCCTACTTTATTTGTGAAAATTATACATAATCGCCGGTTAAAAGATAAATGTCGCGAAATTTAATCAAACTTTCTTTATTGAGACGATTGCTGATTACGCAGAACCACCGGTGTGCCACTTTTATAGAGAGTAGCATATACATTTTATCATTGAAATGTATGGGAAGCGATTGCGAACGAAGCCAAACATGGTTCCACTGCATATCGTACTTCCCCGTTAATGAACAAAATTTTTGGTCCCACGAGTGTCCTTTATCGAGAGGTCCTACAGTATATATTCACTGACTAGCCAAACATCTTTGACGTTACTTTTTGGAGGACGCTCAATTTCTGGCACCCTTCAAGATAAATTCAGACCCTGAATCGAGATAATGAAATTTACATTTGCATTGTCGCTAACAGAAAAGATGCTGATTCCAAACAAACATCAATCACTAACTAAATCGGTTTCTTTCAACTTCTCATATCCAATCTTATGCATGAGGCTAAGTACGTACTAAAAAATGGTGCGGCCGGCCGTTATAGCGAAAACGTTGTGTGTGTTCTACACAATTCGGAATCTCAACGCCAACTTGTAATTTGGAGCGTTTTAACAGCTACTTTTTCTTTCTCCTCCTCTTCTAATATTCACGCTGTCCGCTTTCGGTAAAAAAAATAAAACCCGATTACACACACACCGTGTCATTGTAACCAGTTCTTAAACTAATTACAAGGCGCTGTAAAGGGAAAAGAAAAAAACATGTATATCATCTCTGGAAAAGGTACTTTGAGCTCTTTGTGGTGCAAACCATGGTGCCGAGAGAGAGACGATACTGCCATGGTGGTTGGTAAATAAGTTGTACCCCCTCTGAACATCTTTATTAGCTAGCTGTCACTAAGCTCTTCTCTTTTCGCTGGTATTCGTGACTTGCAGGCAAAGCTAAGAGGAATTTCAGAAATACAATCATCTTATCCATTTTATCCACTGGATTTACCGTGGCTACAATCACTTCTTAAAAGTTAGCTATTGATGAAATACTGGACTGAGATTGAAGTTGTAGGTCCGCCGCTGAATGTACAGAAGCCATGAAGATTGTCGATATTCAAGGGCAGAGGGCAAGCTTGATCATTTTGTGGCCCGAAAACAATTTCGCTTTTCCTTTTATAATGTACATATATACGGGTGCATAGTAAACAGGGATTAGTGTATTTTACTGGCGAACCGTTGATCTTAGAGGTATACATCTAGTTAGAAGTATCCAAATAACGTGTATAGCACTCAGATATGTCATTCGTGTTTCAAGGGAGGATGTATAGATATTAAAATAAGAAATTAACTTTTCATATACTACCCGTGTGCCCCAAAACCCAGTTACAAAGTTGTTACCCTATCTCTGTTGATGCCAGCAAAAAATCCCATGTTTCTACGAGTAATATTGACTGAGATATTCGAATTCGAAAAACGGAGGAAAGTTATGGAAAAACAGCTCAAATGCGGAAAAACAGTTTTATCCGCATTTTACACTGTTTTTCCCCAATTTCTTTAGGCACACGGGCCCCGGTATAAAAAGTTAATACTTTTTAAAAAACTATACAACCCCTTGAAATAATAATGACATATCTGAGTACTATACGTTATTTGGATACTTTTTCTAATTACATGTATACCTCTAGGATCAATGGTTTGCAGTAAAAGTGACGAGTGACCACCACAACTTTTACATCCACGGTTGTAGCGTCACTTGGTAAGACAATGTCATCCAGTAGGCACTGTCTTTGAGTATGAAAAGTATTTTAAGGGTTCTGGGAGGGGGGGTTGAAAGACGCTGGACTAGATCTAGACCCTTGTCACCCTCTACATCTTAGGAAACCATAAAAGCAGATATTGCAGACAGCAACAAAAAACTGACTTTTAATTTTTCTCTCATAACGGGTCATTTTGTCAAAACACCCAATCCCGGCACTACCTTCACAAAAACATACCTCTCGCAGAGTAAACCGCAGCGATTCTTTTGTCATTAATTATGTCGTCACTTGCTAAAGACACGGAAAAATGTTTCCATCCTCATTTTTGGGACATGATGTCACAAACACGATGGTGACGGCGGCATTCCTTCGGGGTACAGATGAGCTATTCGGGCTTCCTTTTTTAATACTATTATATGGTACTATCGAAACGACGCAAAACGGTTACTAGGTTCGGCGAAATAGCACTCGTTGTGTGTCTATGAAAAAGAAAATGTTAAAGGAATTCTCATTCTTTTTTTATTATTATTTTCTTAAATAAAGGCATGATGGAGCCCTTGGCAAAGTCGATGTGTGTGGTGGCTGTTCGTCACTTCTTTTTTCTTGTTCTTCTCTTGAGATTTTGCCGACGACGAAATTTATTTTCAGGTCTTTTTTTCCTTTACCTTTTTTTTTGGTGGGTTTCCCGCCCCATGATCGGGTGAGGCCCAACACAACGCCTCTGATGATTTTTTTTTTTTTTCCAATGCTCCAAGCAATGGACACGATCCCACACAGTTTGTCCTTTTACTAGTAAAGACCACCCTGTAGTTATTTGTCAGGGGAAACACGACCTTATACCTTATTCGATATACTTCGTCACTTGCATAGCAGTAATAATAATAGAAGGGTGTTGCGGTGTTGATAAGTATACTCAATTTTATTTTTTACCTTCTGTATTACAATAACATATTGATCTTATATAATTTTTTCTTTCCCCCTTGGAAATTTCCGAGTACGTATATACATATACTTGGAAAGATTCCGACTGGAATTCTTTAGCTCCATTGAATTCAAGCAATGAATCAAGGGGTAAAAGTGGTGTATATATAGGACAGAATCGGTTCTTTTAGCTGTCAAAACAGGTACTGGACAGTACAAGAAGAGATAACAATGGATACTATTTCTCACAATGCGTTAGATACGAATCTTTGGCAGTAGATCGATCTTTGTAGCCCCCCTCGTGGATATGGAAAATAGTTGGACAAGGGTCGGCGTTCCTTTCTGCTTCTATTCATTCGATGGACAGTTCCTGGAACTTGACCATCTGTACTTAAAAAAATCCCCTACGTTCGAAAAAATACCTACGCGAGTTGTATAAAATACCTAAGATTTTTTTTGTGAGGGATTACCATTTCTTTGTGAATTATCGAATTATCGACGTATTTTATATTTTTATCCTCTTAATATAGTGAGAGTTCCCAGGTTCTGAACCGGAACCACTAGTAGGGGATATTTCACTTTTAAGCACATTTAGAGTGTGAAAAAAAACGAACAACAGTAACATTAGGCTAGAGCTTCACCAGCTCTCTATACGATTATAGTATTTAGTAAAATAAATCAAATTTTATGTCATTAAAATGAATCACAGAAATATCATCTGAACCTGATTTCCGTATGGACGAATACGAGTGGTTCGCTTATTCAAAACATTCCAGCAATTTGGACACTGGGGGAGTGTCAACCCCCCCTCCCCTTCTTTAGAAGTTGGGCCCTGAGACCATACAGAAATTTAAATTTCCTCCCCCAATTTCATTTTCTTAAGACATTCAAATATAATCAATCAATTCAAATCAAATTACTTAATTTTTCATTTTTCAAAAAAAAAAACGGAATTTTTCTTCATCCTTCAATATAGTTTGCGTTCAGGACTTCATTAACCATAGATTGACCAATAAGTATATTATTATTTACTAGGATTATTATTATTACTCTATTCCAGTGATGGGCAAACGTGTTCCGGTAGAAAGGTATCAATACACACGACGCAATAAATATCTAGGCTGACCATATTTCGTCATAAAAATACGGGAAACAGAAAATCGGGATCCATACGGGATATCCTAAACTATCGCCAAAAAAAAAAAATGTCATATGCAAATTATGTGCCTACTTACAGCCAAGAAAAGTGACAAATGACAAAGGGTAAAGTTGTCAATTACAGCCATAAAAGTTGCCAATTACAGCCATAACAATTGTCAATGGCAAGTAAAGTTGCCAACTGTAGCTAAAATTGCTGAAAAATCGCCATTGGTGGGAAATAGGGAACTGAAAACTTATAATTCACCAAACAAAACGTATATGTTTGATAAATATGTGAGATGAATGTTTTTATGACAAGACAATTATGACTAAATCATGGAAAAAAAATCGTAATTCTTGATTTCAAAAGTTCTCTCAAATAAACCTCATTGAAAATAATAGAAAAAACGGAAAATTTTATGAAAAGGTTAGAACTTCCGAAATTGGTCAAACTATACACACACGTTTCTGGCCCACTAGAGACAGAAATATCGCATATCTGGCCAGCGGAATGAAAATTTTGAGCACCACTGCTCTATGCCATTAACTGAAAAATAAAGAGCAGACGTCCATAATTTTTGAGACCATAATTCAACGTATGGCCCGCGGACCACATTTGGCCCTCGGAGCTTTTTGTCGTGGCCCTCCGATCATTTTCAGAAAATTGTTGAAAACATTAAAAACGATTAATTCTGGAACCGATCAAAGAAATAATTCCGGAATAAATTGATGGGGAAACTCTGAATAAAAGAAATAATTAGAGAATTTTGTAAACAAATAATTTCAGAATTACCGAAATAAATTATTGGAGAATCATTTAAAGTGATTTTAGATTAACTTTACCAGTAATCCAAACTTTTTGCAGAATTAGTGAAAAATAATAATTTCAGAACTAGTCACGAAACTAATATTAATGAAAAAGTAATAATTTCAAAATAATTAAAATCTTCAATTATATTTTTGTTCCTGTTTAACCAACACCATCTATAGAAGAAGGCCTCGACACGAAGCTCGTGACGTCACTGAAGAAGGCCATCTCGCCTATAGCCATTGGATATAGCAGGCCGCCGCATGCGCCATCTTCATTCTTTCTTTGTGGTATATCCAATAGCTATAGTTGACATGGCCTTCTTCACTGACGTCACGAGCTTCGTGCGGAGGCCGTCTTTTATAAGTGATGTTGGTTTAACGCCGAGCCTCAATGGTCCCCTTCTATTAAGATGTCACTAAATTACATGAGTTGGTAGCCCGCGGGCAGGGGCGGGCTTAAGTATTTTGCGGCCTGGTGCGAAAACAGCTTTTTGGACGTCTAAAACGAAGTTTCGCAACCCCCCAGTGACTATGAACCCCCTGGTGCACGACATAGTCTCACATTTGTACCCAATAATGAATATCAAACTACTATTTCATGGTCATAAAAAAGCATTTGAGAAAGTCATTCGACAATAAATTTGAGTAATAGTGCCCGCTGCCCAGCGAAAAAATTTCAAGTGTGCCCCTAGGTACTTCAAGGTTGTGGGGTCGAGGACTGTCAGAACCGATTATCTACCCAGCAGGGCCACAACTACATAGTCTTTCAGCCTGGCAATCATGAATAATGCCTCCCTCGTGTAATTTTGAATAATTTTAAAAGAAGAATTTAGTGTCTTTATCTGGTCCATCGCCCGGAATACTAGATCTATCTTCATCCTTCTCTTGGCTTGGAGGGCGTGAGGGGGTTCTGTGGAAACTATAGGCCAGAAGGCTCGATGTCTGAATTTTAGAATTCTTGGACAGAATTTTAAGCTGTTTGCTTTGTTCAAAACGTTCAAGTCAAAATGTAATCAAAGTATTCTTCTCCCGTTTTGCGGCCCCTAAAATTTAGCGGTCCGGTACGCCAGCACCCTTCGCACCTGCCTTAGTCCGGCCCTGCCCGCGGGCTTCGTGGAAAGTTTCAATTTGGCCCACCGTGAATGAAAGGTTAAAGACCCCTGCCGCTCTACAAGTAACGACGTTATAGCCAAGGTTTCGTTATAACCGAGTTTTACCGTAATCAAATTTTTCTTCAACCTCCAAATGCGGTTTGCATGCAAAACTCCATTCGGAGTATGTAATAATAAGAAAAGAACCGTATCACCTGCTGCACGAAAAGGCGTGGTCGTGGCGCGTGTCTTGGCTCGTTTTTTTTATTTCTTCACCCCCCGAGTCGTGGTTTTATTTTTCCCCTCCCCGTTTAGTTTTTATTTTTTGCTGTTCCGTTGTCCCCCCCTCTCGGATGTTTGGCGAAGAGTTTCGGTTTCGTTGGCGAGCTGCGTGCCAGACGTCACTTCCAATGCAATGGATGAGAGAGAGTCTATTGCCGATCTATCCAGGTGTTCTTTAGTTGTCAGTGATCCGCGGGATAAACAAGATCTTCTTTCCATGTGTTTTTGCTCAAATAGGATCAAACCTATGCATTCGTTTTGGATAACAACAAGCTCTTTACTGTTTTTTTTATCCTCTCGGATTTCGTGTTTGTGTTGATAAAGTGATCTGTGATTGACAATATTACTAATTAACTGTAATTATAATTATTGGCGCGTTCTGATTTGAGAGCACGTGTTTGGAAATTGGATAAAACCATTCAAGATGAAATTTGGTAATTATATGTATTTTTTTTTTTTCAATTAAGTATAAAATTACTTAATAAGTCTTCAGTTAATTATCAATTTTACAATTTCTTATTTTCATATAAACAATAATGGCAATAAATTCATCAATAAACAATGTCTTATGACATTGATAATAAACTTATTTTAATTTCAAAAATACATGGATATTATTGGTTGTTGTGTTCTTTTTTTTATATATATAATTTTTATCTTTTATTTCTATAATACGCGTTCAGCTTTTACTTTTTTCGAATTTCACAACAGTTGCTTAAATATTTCTAATTATTCAACTATCAACATTTATTCAGAATTTATTCTGAATCCCATTTGCTTACTTTGATACAAATAATAATTGATCACTTGATTCGTCTTACTGGAATTGCGGATAAAAATAATTCCAAATTACTTGGTTATTCATTAAATATTCATAGTGTGATAAAATTTCAATAAATTTTAAATGCAGGGATTTAAATATTTAACTTCTTTTTTTTTGCTATAATTATTAGATATTATTACTATAAAAGAAAATGCATCAAATAAAATTTTTATAATTAACACTGAAATTTTAATGTCATACACAACATAAATTTCCTATTTTAGGTGATTTTCTATAGTTTTTAGTAGTTTTGAATTTAAAAAAATGAAGTTAT
This sequence comes from Pholcus phalangioides, assembly GCF_987345545.1. Classification (NCBI taxonomy): domain Eukaryota; kingdom Metazoa; phylum Arthropoda; class Arachnida; order Araneae; family Pholcidae; genus Pholcus; species Pholcus phalangioides. The sequence continues at coordinate 89,955,923 of NW_028301608.1, read as the reverse complement.
TTTTAATTTATCTTTCGGACTTATTTGTTTCGAAGAATGAAGAAATTCTTTTTGTATATTTGTCTTTACGTTGGGTTGATAGAAAATATGAAAATAATTAGCAAATTTTTTTTTCCCTTTTTTATTTACACTTCATATTGATGAAATATTTCGAAGGCTTTCCCTTAAATTTTTTGGGAAAATGCTTAAAAAGTAAATTGATGTGCGAAGTTTTTGAAAAAAATTCTAATTTGTGAAGAAATTTTTGTTGAAATTTAAAAGAAACTTTCTAGAAAACGTGAAAATTAAAAAAAAAACAAATCTAGATAAAAACTTAAAAATTGTAAAAAATAATTCTGAAAAAAAAACAAGAGTTCTCAAAAATAATTTTTTTAAAAAAACAATATAAAAATTAGATTTTATCAGTAATTTTAGCAACAGTTTGGGATATTGATGAATAACTTGGAAAGGTAACAAAAAAAAACTTGGTAAATTGATAAAAAAAAATTTGGAAAATAAATTTGAATATATAAATACTCATATAAACTTCCAATCAATGAGTAGTTTTCTAGGAATTCTTGAGATAAATGATATTATCCTTAAGTATTGCCTTCTTTGTCTACTTCATTATAAATTTAAAAATTTATTTTAATGAAGTGTTGAATAAACTTCAAGTCTAATAATTAAATTAGTTTTGCTCAAATCACTTAAAATAATTCACTCATGGATTTTATTGTTTTTCCATTCAATGCTGCATCTTTTTTCGACCAAAAAAAAAGAGAAAAATCTTTCTATTCCTTTCTCTTGCTCTTCTGGACTAATTTCTTCCTAAAAATAGAGAGAAATACTTAATATATTATGTATGAGTACTCAGAAAGCACATCACCGAAGATAATTATGGCATTTGCGGATATATGAGTCGTATACACATCCTTTAAAGGGAAGTTTAAGACATTAAAAGAGGAGACAGAAAGAATGCTACGGTGAAGAAGCCTTCAGGTAGCGTATATCCGCACCTCATTAATGGGGTCAAGAGAACACCGGTCACTTCTTAACATGACCGGCCGGTAAAAATGACACATCAAAAACGAAGGATAAAGAAAGAAAAACCCATCGCCAAGAAGTAACTTTTCCTAGTTCCGAAGTTATCATTAATATGGACAGTTATTCTTCTTTCTTGTGGGTTGCGGTTTTTTTTTTACTGGTTACATTTTTAGAGAAGTTAGTCATCGGGATGTATTAAGGTAGTTATTATACTGTGCGACCGATAACTTGACGAACGAGTAATATTGCCCGAGTTTGGCGCAACTGTGGGTGAGGGACCGAAAATTAACATTCATTGGGTTTACAAAAATGCTAATAGCATGTTTCTCTTAATTTTAAATGCTATTTGAAAGAGAAGACTTTGAATAAGATAACGATTTTTCCCTAAAATCTAAATCTCTTCAACATTTTACTTATCTAATTGAGTAGATACAGTCACATTCGCTTATAACGACACCTCGGCTATGACGTCAGTAATAAGCGGTCCGGGCTGATTCCATAGAGCAGTGGTTCCAAAACTTTTGTCACCAGCGGCTGCCTTGCTGAATTCATGGTTCATTTTCCGCTCTCCAGAATAATTTAGTTGATATTTCTCAAACCCTTATAAAAGAACTATTTCGTAGCATAAATAGGCACACGAATCAATGTCTCCAGCGAACCGTAACGCACACTTTGAGAAACACTGTCATAGATAATAATATTAATGCTTATAACGTCGATGAAAAGCAACATCTCGGATATAACAACGTTTTTTCTTTGCCACTTTTGTTTCTAATGACGTTTCCCGAGGAATTTCTAAGATCAGTGCTGATCACATCCAGGGAATGTTTGTTCATTTATAATTAACATATAAACGTATAAAAATATACATTGCATGTTTGACGTTCCGACTCTCTCCTATCACGACCACTACACGAAACATTTCTGTATTTTTTATTTTAAAAACAGTGTCCAGTTTTTCTCAGCGAAACTTGCTTTGATTCCCAATTTTCACTATAATCAGGAATGAAGTTTGCATAATTTAAAATTGTGTTATAATGATTATAAATAATCTCAAACATTTGCCAAGTTCATTTTTTTTCCCCCGTGGAATACATTTTAGCAAATTTACTACAGCATTTTTTTCTCGTCGATGGTTATTTATTACCAATATTTGTTAATTTCGTCGACATTTGGCAACATGTTTGGTGAGAATCGGTCCCTTATTAATTTTATCCCAATTTCCCGTATTTTTCTCGATCAAATTGGTCGCCTCGATCATAAACAAATAAAAATTTCGTGCAAAGTATTTGGTTTCCTTTGGGTATATTTTTCGTCAAAAAAGATTTTGAAAACGTTAATTTCGGTTATAACGTCAAAATTTCGAGGAATCCTAGTTATCGTTATAACCGAGTTTGACTGCATCATCGACGTTTCAGAATAATTATGAGCTTAAAAATCTACTATTACTTTTGTGCTTTTGAGTGATCTAATATGCTGTTCGTAGATGATGTGTCTTTGTTTGCGAACTTTATCCGAAAAATTCGTAAGTTTCCTGTGTTTGCCCGAACTCTTTCTAGTTTTTTTAGAACGTTTTTTATTTTTTTCTTGGTTCCTTTCTGCCTTTGCACAATTAGCGCAATCCTCCTGCCGGATATCCGCTGATCGGGGCGGCCTTTTTTTATGCCCGGGTCCGGTCTACCTTGCATCCGGCCCTATGAGCTGTTTTCTAATGACGCCCCGACCCCACCAACAACAGCCTCCATTCGGAAATGTGCGTGGAGCACACGCGACACGCATATGTCGCTTCCGGATGTCTTTTAGATCTTTATTACGCGCATGCTAAGATATAGAGACTTCTAAGCTATCAGTAAGTTTCGTTTGACTGTCATCACCAAGACGAAAAATACGTAAAAAAAGACTCAATAATTTGAAATATAACTGTTCAAAAATTTATATTACAATTCAAATTAATCATGCCAATTTCAACTTAATTTAAAAATACAGTGCAAATTCAGCTCTATAACATGCAAATAGTCCGAATATAAGAAGCTGAAGAAAATAAATTAAAGGAAGAAATAATGTGCCCATAAAAAGTTTAGATAGCCGCCTAATTAGGCGAAAAAAATTGGCTAACGATTTACCAACTAATAACTAATTAAAATATAAGTAGTTAATTTTTGTTTTAAAATTCTTTTGTTTTAATTTATTCTTAACTTTTGATGCATTCAGAATATTGTAATGTAATTAGGTTTCTTTTTTTTTTAGAAATTAATGTAAGAAACAATTCAATTTTTTTGCATAGTTTATTTTAAAAAATTATGCGTTACATTTTTTTTAATCAATAGATTGATATATAGTATTTATATTATCTGTGTTTCCCATTTATTCAATTTAATTGATTATTTCATAATGAAATTGTCGATCGATAACAATGGTTTCTTGTCAGTTTTTTTAACATCGAATTTTAATTATGAATTTTAGCATTGAGTTTTCATGTTGAATTTTAATTTTGAATTTTACCATTTGGTTTTAAGTCTGAGTTTTAACATTTAGTTTTAATTTTTTTTATACATTTGATATTAATTTAGACAATAGAATTTCAGTATTGTTTTTGAAATTTTAATTTTCATGCAATAATTTAATTTTCATCGTATCATTGAGTTTTAATATTGAGTTCGATTTGATAGAAAAATTTAATATTAATTTTATCCCTTAAATTTAAAAATAATTAAGTATAATATAAATGTAATATTCAATTTAATAATTTAATTGAACAACAGTTTAATAATTCGATTTAACAAAAATTTAATAATTTGATTTAACAAAAATTTAATAATTTGATTTAACAACAATTTAATAATAATTTAATACTTGGATTTTAGCATTTAATAGTATTGAATAAGTAATATATTTACTAAATGACAATTTATTTTGTGAAACATTGAAACATAATTTTCTTCTAACGTGATGTTACTCAGATGAGAAATGTAGTCAATGAAAGTTTCAAAGCAATTTGCGCAGTTGGAATCACGTTTAGTTTGGTGACGTTTAGGAGGAGTTGGGAGGGGGGGATAGAATCACGTGTGTTGGAATCTTTAGCCTCGCCATTAATCCTGGGTTGAGATGGCGTCACAGTCTGAGTTTGTCTTCAGCTGTGAATGGCCTCATCTCCTTGAGTCTTTAAGAAACAGCTGAGAGGAAGCAGCCATCAACGCTCGCTCCATTCCCTGTCCCGTCGCATCCTCCATATCTTCCTGGCACACTAAGATAAACGATTCTTTCCAGCGATCATGCTCATCCTCCGCATCCCCCTTGTCCGCCAAGTCCCATCGCCAACATCGCCAAGATCTTCCGTTATTTTTTATTGAATTCGCCCTTTCGTTCTTTCACATAAAAGAGACAAGTAATTCAAATTAATGATCAAAGATATTAGCTGATAACTTCTTTAATATTATCCTCTGAGAGTCATTTTCAAATGCTGATTAAAATTTAACGAATTGAATTCTTGCATCCGTGGGGAAGAAAATTTCCAGTATATTTATTTAATCGGAATTTTTTATATAAAAAATATTACTTTTTTAAAACTTGGCAGTTTAAGAAATGTTTCTCAACTTTTCTAAAAACAAGGACCTGTGAACCAATTTTGAGCCAAACTCAGAACCAATTTGACGGACCATTTGTGTTCCGTATTACGGGACGTTCCTGTATATAATTTTCATTGTTCCGATTTTTCTTATACATTTGGCCCGTTTTTTCAACGATACTTATTTGAATTTATATTTACTAAACTCGTGAATATGCACAGCGTTTTCATAAAATAAATTACATTGTACGGCAAAAATTATAAATATTCATCTCGTATATTTTTCAGGTTTAATGTTTTGTTCGCACTTTGTTTTTTTTGGAATTTAATTACAATTGGTGGTTGTGCCTGCTTCTGACAATATTTCTTGATACAATTGGTGATGTCCAGTATTTTTACGCATTATTATTAGATCCCGGTTTACCGTATTTTTCTCAAAGAAATATGATCGTCAGTATTTTTTTTATTGCTTTTTTTTTTAAATTATTTGAATATTTCTTTCGTGAAATACATTTTTGTTTACTGCGATTTGGAGCAGCCCTCTATTGCCACGTCGTTAAGAAATTTAACTGTAATTATCAAATTGCATTCAAAAATTGCAATTTTCGGGGAAAAAAAGTGATATCCCGTAATAAGGATTGCAAAATTTCCTGCATTCTTCTCGATAATATATTGTAAACCTAATAATGAAGATACAGTATAATTTTATGTGAACGTATATGTATATTACGAATCATATAGGGTCAGGCCCAAAGCCAGAAATTTTGTTCGGGAGAGGGACCAAAGTACAATAGTAGAGGGACCTAGAACAATAGATTCGGCCTTGCAACGAGTGAATAATTACATGGCAATTATATAAGTCTGGCTACGGACCACTTCCGGTCCAAGGGCCACGAGCAAGAAGATAGTAATTTCTTTGTCAATTGCAAATAATATATTTTTTAATAAATCCATGAGTAATTTAATTTTATTACCACTAATATATATCGGGTGTCCGATAAATAATTTACAAATTTAAAAAATTGAAATAATCAGTAAATTTAAATGCGGTATGCTAAAAAATTATTGTCACGAAGTGAAATTTTTTTCCGAAACAGGGAAAAAATAGCTCATATAGTCGATAGCTCATAGTCGATAGAAGGCGGTGCACAAAAACGAATCACTAGAAATATGCAAATAAGGGTCCTATAAAGGAAGTTGAATCTAGTATGGCAGATAACATATATATATAAGCGCTTACTCAAAATAATTTTTCAAATTCGTCAACAATAGATGTAAGGGGACAGTTTTGCCCCCCAAACAGCAGGATATAGGGTAGAGAGTAATGCAGGCAGTGTACTACTTTCGCGTCAGTTTATAATTGCAGAGGATGATATCCAAAGTACAGATGTGTTATGGGTGATAAAGCCGTCAACGATATTTAGGTGGAAAATGTGGAAGTCCTAAAACTTCTTTAAAAAAGCATGTGTAAGCAAAGCACCAGTATCAGATGATATTTATCCTAGGGTCCTTAGGGAATACGCAAATTAACTGCTGGAGCCAGTCGCACAGATTTACAGGAGTAGTGTTGCTGAGGGTATCGTCCCAAGGGATTGGAAGCTTGCTAATGTGGTTCGATATTTAAAAAGGGTGGTAGAGAAACTGTGTCGAATTATCGTGCATTGAGTTTGACGCGCTCCCTTTCGTAAATTTTGGAAGTTATTATCAAAAGGCAATTTTGGTGAAGTGGATAGACGAGAATAACGTTTTGTCGGAAAATCAATATGGGTTCAGGAAGGGAAGTCATACGTAGCCAACCTCCTTAGCTCCTATGATCACGTGACTAAGCCTTTGGGAAATGGCTAAAATGTCGACGTAGTTTATCTTGATTTCTAGAAGGCATTCAATCGAGTCCATCATAGTAAACTTTTACATGAGATTGGGGGTAACTCTTTGAATTGGATAGAATCGTGGTTAAGAGATAGTTCGCAACGGGTTATGGTGAACGAGGAATTTTCTGATTGGACAGGTGTCAAAAGTGGAATCCTTCAAGGAAGTGTCCTTAGCCCCATACTTTTTTCACTTTTTATCGATAAACTCGATGAGGGTATCGATTGGATTGTTAGCAAATTCGAGATGAAATGAACCTAATGGGTATAGTCGAGAATCAAAGCGATAGCGAGTTGCTCCAGAGGAGCTTGGATATGATTGCAGAATGGGCTAATGGATGGAGCATGACCTTTGGTGTTCACAAGGGCATGATCCCTCATTTTGGTTCGAACAACCCACGTTTCTCTTACGAGTTGAATGGTGTCACTATCCCGGATGCAACTAGGGTCACCGATTCGGGAATTCTCAATGATGAGCAGCTTAGGTTTTATGAACATTGTATGTTTTATGAACATACAAGGTTACGATTAAAAGCTCATTTATGAATTTTTCTGCTAATGGTGCTTACATAAGGTTTTCATTGTGATGTTGGCATTGGTGGATGAAACACTGTTTGGGAAGTTGTTTTACTTCAGCCACGAGTCACCGACTAAAGCTTTAAGAACGTTTCGGACACAGAAGAGTGTGAAGAACGGTTCTGTGAAGGAATTCTGTGATATACATTCGTGCAGAACTCGCTATTGACAAAAATTTGAACTACAAATTTTTTTCCTGTACTAAAAATAGTCTTACTTCGTGAGAATAACTTCTTCGCAAACACCGCATTGAAATGCACCAATTCCTTCAATTTTTATGAATTTTTTTAAATATTTACGAATTTATGGGACACCCAAAATTGAAGAAAATAAAAATAAAAGTTTAAACAATGCTTCATCGAAAGTTCCGTGATTCGAAACAGACATATTAAATTTAGATTATTGAATCTAGTGTGGAACAGTGGTTCTCAACCGGCATCCATAAGCCCTTCTTGTAGCACCGAGCTATTGTAAGGGTACCACGGGACAAAATAAAGTGGAGCCATGACAGGTACTTATAGTTAAGAAGGCCATAGAAAGATGAAAAAATAAATTTCGAAATTAGTTTTTCTATTTATGAAGAAATAGAGCTTTTTCAAGTGAAATATTTTCGGGAAAAGCGTGACTACTTTTAGAATCTAACCTATAAAACAAGTCACCTATAAAACAAGGGGGTCTTAATTCACGTGCCTATCCGGGCATATCCCGGGACGGGGGTGAGGATGAGCGGGCTGTGTCTCATGTCCATAAGGGGCCTACCTGCTGAGATGTAGTACTAACTTATGGTTTTCGCGAATAAGAAGTAATATAAGTGGTATGTAAGTTGTTACTTCCAGCTAATACCTACGGGGCTTTTCCAGAACATCCCTTTGCGCTTTGCCTAGGGGGGTCAAGATATGGAGACAGCCCTGAATAGAACCAGGACAAGAAGGAAGTTCTCTGAACGCTAACCGATTTTACTTTCATAATTTGTGTATTCACTAAAAATTTACTGGGAAAAATCGATTCAATACGTAGCAAGGGTCGCACTACTTAATGAGGGTGTAAGACTCCGGGTAAGACAAGGAAGCCACGAGAAAAAAAAATGGTCCAAAGACTAACAGAAATTCCCTGGACAGATCGTAAAGATCTCTTGGGAATACGTGATCATCACGTTATTATTAAAAAAAAATAAAAAAAGCCACGGATTAAACAATAGCTTAGAAACACTGAAATTGAATATTGGGTTCACATAAAAGAGCCAATATAGTAAGTAGCAATTACAAATTTTTGCCTAATACAAAATTTAACAATCTCTAAAAATTCTTGAGCCAAAATATGTATTTGAAATATAAGGTGTTCCATAAATTCATAAACATTTTAAAAATTCAATTTAAAAAAAATTGTTGGATTTGGTATATTTTAAAATGCGGTTTTTCCAAAAAATTATTCTCACAGAGGATTTATTTTTGTCAGAGGAAAAATTGTAGTTTAAATTTTTGTCGATAGAGAGCGCTGCGCGCGCGAAAGCAAATCACTGGGAATATGCAAATCATAGTCATATAAAATGCAGGGTGTAAGATCAACAGCTCTTTTCTGAATTTTCCTGTTGCTAGCACTTACGAAAGGTTTTCATTGTAACGTTGGCATTGATGGATAAAGCACTATTGGTGAAGTTGTGTGTTTCACCTCAGCCACGAAGCCGATCAGCGGCTGAAGCTCTACGAACGTTTCGGATAGGGAAGAGATTAAAGTAAGGTTCCTCCACAGAAACCTCATTTGACCCGCAGCGCGTTCTATACAAACGACAAAAATTCGAGCTGATATTTTTTCCTGTAACCAAAAAAAAAAATCCCGCCTTTGTGAGAATTAACTGTTTTCGAAAAAACTGCATTTTATTATAGCAATTCCTTAAATTTATATGAATTTTCAAACATTTAAAAATTTATGGAACACCCTGTACTTGAAATAGTAAACAAACAATTGGGATATCATGGGTATCTCTCGCCAAGCTCTGATTCGAGAGGTTAAAAAAGAAAATAGTTCTGGAACCTCTTGTGTTGGCTGATATCACGTGCCAGCCCTTCTTCTGCCTCGGATTTCTCATCCATTCACTGTTTTAAAAGCAAAAATAAGAAGTCTCTGTGCCGTTACATAAGATGATGTTCGGGTTAGGAACTAGATGTGAATTGCTTGTGCTCCCGAGTTCAAGTACCGTCGTCGCTGGCAGCTCTAGAAAAGCTCCTATTCCGTCTCAGCAGTCCCCCCCCCCCCCCGGCTGTACCTTGAAGTGCGTGCTTCACATCATGATTTCATAATCAGTATGTGATGGAAGAAACTTCAGAAGTCCAGGAGAATACGTAACTTCTTCACAGTGGTACATTCAGGTAAAAAATATATATTCTAGAAATGCAGGGTTGTACGATATTAACAGCTCATTTCTGAATTTTCCTGTTACTTTCGCTTACATTATGTTTTATCGTGATTTAGAGACATTGGTGGAGGAAACATCATTGTGGAGGTTGTTTTATCTCAACCACGAATCGCCGGCTGAGTCTTACGAACGTTTCGGACCATTGAGGAGATTGAGGAAAGATTCAGGTCTAATTACTCGTGCTGAACCGATTCCCCGCGTCCTCTATTGACGAAAATTAGAACGATTTTTTAAATATCCCCCAACTCCGTGGCTATAACTTTACCGCAAACTGCATTCGAATATACCAATTCTTTCAATTTCATGAATTTCTAAGCAATTTACGAATTTAGACATCCTGTATTTTTATATATTTTCTTAGTCGGAGTCCATTTTTATGCCATCTCTATGAATATACTAAAACTATGAAAGATATTTTGAGACAGGGTTATATGAAAAGATGGCCAATATATATGAAAATACATAATGAGTGGCTAATGTAGTGTGCAGGGTGGTGTTTCCCAAAGTGGGTGACGGAATATATCGGGGTAGGAGGTGCTAATAAGTATACAACACAAGATTCCTCTCAGGAAAGGCGGGTTGCAATAAGATTTTTTGTTATTTTTTCTGAATAGAGTGGGGATGAACACGAAAAATTTTGGAAACTGTTGTCCAAAGCAGGGTTTTTAACCGAGGGTCCTTGGAGAGATTTCAGAAGGTCCATGAACTTTTATAAGAAAACGTTTGACTAATTCATTACGCCGAATATTATTCTGTTAAGCAATGGGTCCGTGGCTTTCATCTCATCGTCACAAAAGATCCATGTAACTCACAAGGTTATGAACCCCTGGTCTAGGTGGTTCTGGGTTTGTTCGGTGTTTGACCAAGGGGGGAGATCCTCGACAAAGTGGAAAATGTTACTAATTCATTAAATTTCATTCAACAGGAGAAATCAAGCAATTATCATCGCAGTTCAAAGTGTATATTGGAACAGATGTTCGAAAACTTCGAATGTTTATTGTTAATTTTTAAAAATTAGAACTACAAAGCAGTTTTTTTTTAAAGAAAGAAATTTTTGTTTAATTTCTGCCTACGAAAACATGCATAAAAATCAAATTTTACAACTTTATTCCGCAGTTTAAAAAAAAGAAAACTCAAGAAATATGTTGTAATTTTTCTGAAGGAAAACCTAATTTTTACAGCTGAGAATTAAAAAAATTAAGTATACATATATCATGCTACCCCCGATTGGTTTTTTTTTTCCAGAGAATGAAAATAAATTGTATAATGTATTTTTTCAATTGATTTTTTTCTCTCTCTACTCAATTAAGATGAGCGGGAAAAGAAGTCGCAGTTTCAAGATAGCGGTTCATCACCGAGATCGCGAAGTTTGGAGCGAGCATGACTTCAGGCTTCTGACATCGGCGGCCGAGGAGGCCGGGCTTTTCCGCAGAATGGTCAGGGCTATTGCCCGAGAATTCCTATCGGACGATCGTGACCGCAAATACTACGCCGACAACTACACCTGCTGCCCGCCGCCATTATTCGTCATAATAATCACCCTGATCGAGGTGAGTCATCATTTTCTCACACACACCCATCACAGTTGGCATTTTCATTTATAACATAATGCACTCTTGAAATCAATAATCGTATTGAAATAGCATATAATACAATTAACATATTCAGCATGGATAATGAATATTTTGCCCGGAAGAGAAAAAAATCCAAACGGGATCTCAGTAGGTTGAATTACTTTAATTAATTTCTTTTTTAAGTGGCCCACGTTACAGTTTCAAATCATTGAAGTGATCCGCAGCATATTTACAGTTCACCGTGGCACAGTTCCAAAGCACCTAAGCTACCCGCGGCACATTTACGGATCACTCCCGTAACCCACGGCGCTGTTCCAAATCACTTAGTTAAGTAACCCGTGACACGTTTTCAGATCACTTAAGTGACCCGCGGCACTTCCCAGATCTCTCAATTGACCAACGGAGCAGTTCCAAATCACTTGAGTGATCCATAACATATTTACAGATCTACACGGTAAAGCTTCAGAGCACTTAAGCGACCCGCAGCACATTTTCAAATTATTGAAGTGGCCCGCACTCCCCCTAAAGGTTAAACACCCTTTTTCTGTATAAACCAAATCTTTTTACATTTCTCACGAAAATCCTGAAAATATGGTCAGGTTGCCAATAACCTGACCATCTCCTAGCATCTTACAGCTCCATGAGCATGGTAGATTTTATTGGCAATTTGGGCAATTTGCCTCTTAATGCAGCAAGTAAATTTTGCGTCTCACTTTTGACACAAAACACAATTTTGTGTCTTCTGTAAATACAAGTGTTTTAGTTAATTAAAAGAATAAGATTTATATTTCTAATACATGGCATAAGTACCAATAATTCTGAGTTAGCTTCATGTAACTGCTATTTGGACTAACTTCAGCTGACTTCAACTGCTTAAAATGAAGCACTTAAATAAAATAATAAGTTCAGAATGTATTTCAATCCCCTTTTTCACACCTGCATTTTGCGGCCTATTATGACTACACCCTCAGCATCTCCCCAAGCCCGGCCTTGGCCTTATGTGTAGCAAAATATTTCTTTCTTTTATGAGAATTGAAACTTAACAAATACCAATCCAAACCAAATTTCTCATTTTTGGTCAATTAGATTTAAACCAAAACTAATAGTTTCAAGCCACTAAACGTAAATATTTTCCAACCTTCACCAGAAGTTGGTGCGTTAACAACTTGGATACCTAGCTGAATCAAGTCATTTCCACAAGATGAAAGACTAGTACTCAACTTCAAAAATTAACATTTTAGTTGGGCTCTTGAATGGTTACAAGATCCCAAGCAATCCCCCGACATAGACATTTTTATGACAACTTTAGTGAAAACTTTCAGAGTTTTTTTGAAAATGCGGAACATTTGGGTATCCGCGAAGAATTATGCTTTCTTTTTTTTTTCAATTTACAGTTGGTTCCGCTTAATCAAATAACGTATAAATGTATACCCCGCTTAAACGGATAAAATCCTCTAGCACAATTAATATTTCTCCCATATGGACACCGTTAAAGTTCCCCCCCCCCCCCCCAAACAAAATGATAATTTCAACTTTTCCCCGCTTAATCGAATATTACGCTTTACACGTCAACCGTTAATACACATCAACAACTATAAAAATAATGTTTTTTATTGAATGAAAGATTTGAAATTCATGTAAAATAGATTTTTAAGGTAAAAACAGTACATTTGAAAGTAGGTACTGGCTTATAAGTATTTAAGTTGTCTTCAATATACGTACATTGAATTGTTTTATTTCTATTCTCTATTAAGTCAATAGAGAGCGCTAACTTTCCTGATAAAAGTAAAAATGTTAGGTGTGATCATTGTAATTACATGTACAGCGAATCCCGCTTATAACGTTTTTCAAGAACCATCAGGGGAAAACGCTTTAAACGGGAAATCTTAATGAGGATTAGTTAGAGTTGGGACCACGAAGGTTAGTCGTACTAAGCGGGAAACCGTTCGCAGTGGGACCGTTATAAGTGGGATCGACTGTAACTTTCATTTCACTTTTGATTATCCGACAAGCTTTATTGATATTGATCCTTCAAGTCGGTTTTCAATATGCAAGCTATAATGACGTTGGCAATTGAATTGTTCCCCGCATAATCGGATATTGTATGCTGGGATCGTTGATATCCGATTAAGCGGGGCCGGCTGTACTTGAACCTTCAGAATCTTGAAGAACACCTAAAACTCCACAAAAGAAGTTTTTTTTTCTCTCTCTCTCGATAATTTTCTTCCAGCACGAGCTCAGTACGAAGCAATTGAATTAAAAGTGACGCAATATTATGTAATTTTTTCCCGTCCTTATTTCTATTGCGAAATTTCTCTCTCTCCTCTCTCTAGAAATTACTTTCGGGAAATAATTTTTTTTTTGCTCCGGGAATAGAAAAATCTTTATATTTATTTATTTATATACCACTTTCAGCCTCTATTTCCCCTTTTTTTTATTATATATATTATTTATTCCCATTTTTTTTCCTCTCTCTTTTTTTGGAAATGTTTTGACCCACGCTTTTTCGTTCCACAAACATAAAAATCCATAGGGAGAGAGAAGAGAAGAAGATCGCTTCACAGAAATTGTTCTTCTCTGATGCGGTTGGCATTCGATTTCTCTGTATAAAGGATAAGAGGGAGGGGGGGGGGAGCTGAAAAAAAAAATATATATATAAAATAAATAAAATGCACTATGTATGTGACTCCTTGCTTTTGAATGGAATAGTCTGGAATAAAAATAAAATTGAGAAGCAAAAATGAAAAAAAAACTAGAAAACGGACGAAATAGCGGGAATGTTTAAATAAAAGAAAGAGGATAGCTCTCTCTCTCTCTCTCTCTCTACCCTGGAGCCGTATACGTCCCGGAAAATAAAAATTTGGGGAAAAACTGGAAAATGAGGGAATTCTCGGGAGAAAGAAATAAACACAATCTCTCCGTCTCATGTTCTATTTTTGTAGGGGGATGTATCAATATCTAAAAAAATTGATATTGGAGCGAAACGCTTTCCTTGATTTGTGAGAAATCGGTGAGGATTGAAGCAATGAATGAGAGCCGCCGTCATTGCCTTTGTCGGGGGGGGGGGGTTAGCCTCTGTCCCGCAGGAAAAATCCGGCCCGCGGAAGCTGTTCCGTTCGGAAAGAATTAATAATCACAATACGATAAATACCTAGACTTAACATATACGGGATACCTCCAAGAAAAGTTGTCGAGGAAAGTAAAGTTGCCAATTGGGAGCCAAAAGAAAAAGTTATCAAAGGCGAATAACGTTTCCAATTGTTTAATTGCAGCTGAAAAGTTGTCAAAGACAAGTAAAGTCGCCAAATGCAGCCAAAAAATTGTCAAAAGCAAGTAAAGTCAATTACAACCAAAATAATCTCAGAGTTAATGAAAACTCATATTTGATGGAAAAATTTTCAGAAAATTTGAAAATTCATATTTAATGAACAATAGTAATTTCAGAATTAATAAAAATTGATAATCAGTGAAAAAATCATTTCAGATTTAATTAAAATTCATATTTAATGATAAAATTATCTCAGAACACACACAAATAATTGAAATATATTTTCAAAATAATATTGTCCCCCGTTAGACTCGGAGCCCTGTTCCCCACTGTGTGGATCTAGATACAGCACTATGATTTGTTGGCCCTCGGGTCATGGAAATGTTTTCTAGGCCGGCAATGTCTGATAGGTTGAAGACTCCTGCGATAGAGATGATATTCATCATACATCAGGGGTGTCCAATATTCTTCGCCACAATAGAGAAGGAAAAAATTCGGGCAGCTTGGCAGAAGAACTATATTTCCAGCCACACTTATCGCTCAATGCATCCTATAGCCGATAAGCTATAGTATCGAAAATTAATAAATTATAAATCAATCGGAAGTTACTTATTCTATATAACTGATATCAGATGGAAATTTTAATTATTTTCTCGTGTTTTAGTCAGTATACCAAAATTCATGAATTGAAGATTCTCTTCCTCCAGCCCTTATATTTCTTCAATAAATCCCCATTAATACAAAAAAAAATGACACTAATTATTTCATAATCAGTCAATACTGTTGATGAATCATATATTGAAATTCTATAGTTTTCTAATTATAGAAAAGTTCTGTGGATTCATAATCAATTTACGTGGTCCAAAACAATAACCTTGAACCTTGAAATTTTACTTGTATATCGATGTTAATTGAATTGTTGAAACCAAAAAAATAACATTACAGGGTGTCCAATAAATTCGTCTATAATTTCATAAGTTAAAAATTCATAAAAATGAAAGAAATTGGTGTAGTTCAATGCAGTTCTCGAAAAAATTAGTCTCACGAACAAGGGTTTCTTTTGTTACAAATTAATTCAAAGTTTTGTCGATAGAAGGCACTGCACGGAAGTAATTCACAGATTTCTGTGGACCTTCATTTTTTCCATTTCTTCTGTGTCCGAAACATTCGTAAAGCTTCAGCCCACGATTCGTAGCTGAGGGTAAAACAACTTCACCAATAGTTCTTTGTCCACAAATGTCAACATCACGACGAAAACCTTGTGTAAGCACCGGCACACACACACACACACACACAGTAGCAGAAAAATTCATGAATGATCCGTTGACCGCACACCCTGCATTTATTTAAGACTCTGATATGCGCATTTAAAGGGCTTTGCTTTTATGCAGTGTCCTTTATGGACAAATATTTGAACTATTTTTTCGTTTCCAGTGCCAAAAATAATCCCTCTCCTTCCGTGAGAATAACTTTTTCGCAAAGCGTGTTCAAATATACCAATTCCTTCAACTTTTATGTGAATTTATTTTCAAAATATTCTCGAATTTAAGATTTATTTTTTGCAAATAATACGTAATATAATATATGTATTAATACTTCTTATCATATTCAGCCATGAAATTGTTTGTCTAAACCAGTGATTCCCAACGTGGGCGGTGGAATGTTCCGTGGGGGGGGGGAGGCATAGGATTCTGTGGGATAGATAGCGGGGGGCACTGGGAGAAAGAAATTTCTGAAGAAAGGGGCGATGGGACAAAAAAGGTTGGGAAATATGGTCTAAACAGTGCTGTCTGAAAGTAAATAGCAATTCGAGGGGGTTAATATCCCCTTTTCCATGTTCATAAACGCATTATTATGAAATCATAAAACTTCGATTCACCCTTATGTAGACTCTAATTCAGCAATCACATATAGGAAATTCTAGATGCCAATACAGATTTTTCTAACCGCCATTGTGACCTGGGACTTTTCAATCCCCTGACCTACAGTAAATTTCATATCATTCGGTAATTTTCTGAAGTTAGTTTCGGTTTTTAAATTTTATATTGGTTCGAGAAACTTTCAACGCAGATTAGAAAGGAGTAAATAAAAAACTAGGTTTCAGTTTCACAATCTAAAAAGCAAATGTAATCTTCGAACGGTACCTGAAAATGAAAACTCTCACTGACAAAAGCCATTCTCACGTCCCCCGTTTTCGTATATATATAGGATAGTTCATACTAACTTTCTATGGGCAATTTTTCCCCCCCGTTTCCGCATAGCTTTGCATGCCATGTCGGTACAGGAAGTTTTTTTTAACTCAAAGAATTGCTGATACAAAACCAGACATAAAGGACTTGTTCAATATGTATGCATGCGAGCATCCGTTCGTTCGTATTACGAGAATACTCAGCGAATGGCGTATGTATGTATCGAGAAATATTAGATGTGTCTGGTAGCATTTACGAAGAGTCCCATTCACTTCGGAACCAATGTCCTGGAATTTTTGAAATTTTCTTGCGTACTACTTTTCTCACATCTTTGGTTTTCCATTGATGTTGACCGGAAAGATGTGTGCGTGTGGTGTGGAATGTAATATATATTTGAGAATCGTTTGAATGTTTAATAATACGAGAGAAAATAACATAACAAAGAGAGAAACGCCCGAATTCTTGAATTTATTGGAAGTATAGGCTGCGATAAAACGCATACAAAAATTGTCAATGGCCATCTAACAATCAAAAGTTAGGAAATAACTTTCGTTGAAAATAATAAATATTCGAAACAATGCTTTTTTACGACATGTTGTTACAATTTCTGATTAAAAAAAAATTCAAATAGTTTATTGATGTTTTTATGTTGCCCGGTAACGGGATTGTCAGGGCTGGATTTGTGTGCGTACAACGAAATTAAAAGAAATTCACTATATTTTTGTTTTGACTGCTGCCTGGCGCGAAATTCTGTCGATTTGTAGATATGCAACATGGAAAATATGTCTTCTATAGCTTTTGCAACTGACATTCACATGAATGGAAACAAGCGAGCTCCCACCCCCCCATCGCACACACATGGTTTTGGTGAGTTACCAGCCAAGATTTCAAGTTGGGCTTCCTTTCAACTAGTATTTCCAGTGAATTTATAGCACGAGAATTCTCAAAAATATATAAGGTTGACTGATCTGTCGGACCTGTTAAGTAGGTAACTAATTTATCAGACATCTACGCGCTAGTTACGTAATTTGCTTCAAATATCTTATTGGCCAGCAAAAGCCTGTTTTTTGCATACAGTAATTTAAAGCTTTCAGAAGTTATTTGAGTTATGTATTTACTATATTTTTTAAGCTTTTCGGGGTAAAGATTTCCGGAAAGACAGGGCACCAACTTTCCAATTTAGTTTTTTAGCACAAAAAAGTTAATTTCTTTATTTTTTTACGCATGCGAACTCTCAAATAAATTACATTTCAAGAAAACATTTTAAAATATTTTGTAACTGAAAGCATGCTTCTCTAAAGTCAACGGTTGTAGAGACAGTCCTATGGACAAACAATTTGAATCACCCTGCATAAATGATGAAAACATGACAACTGATAAATTATAAAGAAAGGATATAATTATAAAATAATAATAATATAACAGCAATAACACATAAAACGGATAAATAAATCGTATAATTTCAAATAACTTAAAAATAAAGTACAGTAAAAAAAATCAGTAAATTATTTTAAAGATTTTTGATAATTAGATTCGCAGATTTGTGTAATTGACCATTTTTGTGATGTATGTATCTGTGAATTTAAAAAAATGAATTTTATATCGGAATAGCTATAATACCCGGCGCTGCCCGGGTTTTCTTCAATTACTGGGAGGATTGAAAAACTGACAAAAACCAGTATAAAAGCATATGCACGTCAGAAACGCGTTGCTAGGAAACCACGGTAACCAAAGTAAACATCCCGAAAATGATTGTTGAGACCCAGGAACCATTGTTGCCCGACAGTTTTTTGCTCATTTCCGGCATTTTCCCAGCTCTGAGAAACTTTTAAAGTATCCTATCGTTCAATCTGGGCCCTGTTTGGTATATATGCGAAATTTAGCGACGATCGATCTAAAATTGTAGATTCGTATAGAGCAGTGTGTCTCGGCCTATCGTTCAAGTCGGGTTCCGTTTGGTATATATGTAAAATTTGCGACGATGGATCTAAAATTGTAGATTTGTGTAGAGAACACACACATACAAAATCAATTATATATATATATATAGATAGATAGATAGATTTTAGGATATGAATATTTCGTGACAGATTTTTTAAGTGTTACTATCTAATATTTGTATATATTTAATGAATAAATTGGGTTCAAGGGTCCTCCAAAATAATGCTTGAAGTCATTAATACTAACCTGGCCTCGGATATTGTATAAACTCATTTTGAACTCAAGTATAAAAAAAAAATAGGAAGTAAATTTTCTCTGTAAAGATAATGATATAAATAGCCATATTATATATATATAATGATCCAACAAAAACGCCTCAATTTTTGCACTAAATATCCACAGAAGAGCAAAAAAACTAGAAATCCCACAAATATATATAAATAAAGAGGAAAGTTTAAAAGAAAAAAAAAAAGTAGCAATATATAAAAGAAGGTGAAATTCCTCTCAGCACTGACCTTGATTCCAAACAAGGCTGAATTGAGATTTTGTTTTAAAAGGGAATGACAACTAAAACGGCGACGATAGAAGGTGGTATGTGTGTGCGGTTTAGTTCGATAGAGTCAGCCAGAGAAAAAAAAAAAAAAGACAAAAAAAAAAACGAGATGAAATCCATAATTATTTCTTAAAATGTCACTAATCAGGATCTTCAATCATTATTTATTTCATTCTTTTTTCTTTTTTTTTACTCATTCTTGTTTCTTTTGAGAATTCCTATCCTTTTTTATATTTCTTTTCTTCAGTTGTGTGGGCTAATAGAGCGGCGGTGATGTTTTACCCCATGGCCGAAAGCCAGGGGTGTGCAGTGGTTAAATGAATATATAGAAGTAAAAAATAAAATAAAATATATATATAAAACACAAAAATACGGTCGGGTTCAAGGGCCGTACAAAGATTTCAAAGCTAAGGTTTTTTAAAAGCTAGACAAGGTGACTTGCGATACCTCTTTTGCTTTGCTTTTAAATCTTTGCTGTTGCTGCCTTGTCTTTTTCATCCTAGCCGGCACAGTCTGCCATGTTATTTTTATTTTTTTTATGCTTTTTAAGCTTAAATCTTCGTTGTTTTCTTATTTCTAACTTGACGATATTGCGTCTGTGAATCTTCCTTGGAACGTCCTTCATCTAGTTTTTCTTTTTTTTTTGACGTTGTTCCCAGCCGTAGAGTCTCTGATTACGTTTAAGACAACAGAAATTTTTGCGTCTTTTTTTTTTTTTTTGCAGGGAATTGGAATCATTCAATGTTCTCTCTCTCTCTCTCTCTCATCTAATCGTTACATTCAAAGAAACACGATGAAACTTTCTAAACGGGATGCCATTAAGAGTCCGTACAGTTTCTTCTCATTTTTTGGAATTTTTTTTTTTTTTATATGAGATTTTGTCTCGGAAATTGAATTGCTTCTGGGTGATGGTGATTCTTGGAAAAACAAAAAGAAAGAAATTGTGTGTGCGTGTGGGAATTTTTCATTTAATCGTGATTTTTTTTTTTCGGGAAAAATCGAAGGGACTAAATTTCCTTGAAGATTATTATTATATCGAATGTTATCTTAATTTTTTTTAAGCTTTAGGCGATTAATTTTGAAAAATATTAAGTTTTTAAATTAAGCATCTGAGATTCGATTTTCACCGTTTTGTTATTTACAGTTCAGATGAATATTTTATTTTTTTTTTCGATTTTGTATTAAATATTTTGTATTCCGTATCAAAAACTTAACTTTTTGAATTTATTATGTGCAGTTTGGGATAAATGAAATAAAATTCAGAGGATGGGATTCATTCTCATAGCTCACGTATCCCTGACTGTAAGTGGATTTGAACGACCCATCTCGGAAGCCTCTGCCAATTACGTTTGGGTTGTGACCCATAGCCAAGTTGGAAAACAAATGATAAATTAAAATATAAAAACTACCAACTTTTCTACAAATGAAACATTTATTTGAATTGTAAATAATAAAACAGCAAAAATCAAATCTCACACAGAATGTACTAAATAAAATTTCAATATTTTTTTTTCAAGTTTCTTCTGTAACTCTCAGCTGTTAGTTTGGATATACGATGAGTGAAAATATATTAAGTCAATGGGAGTTAGATAGAATTTTAGGTTTCAACAGAGAGAGGGCATTGAGACTTTTTTCAGACTTGAATCAACCACCAGGAAATTTCACTAGAAATGTAAATTGTCAAAAGCGAGGTCAACGAATTAGCTCTCCTCATACAGCACAATTGATTCTTTCAAACAATAATTTCCAAGTCCGATATTCCTTTTATTTAAAATTAATTTATAGACTAAAAATTTTCTAATCTTTGTTGTTTTCTTATTTCTAATTTGACGATATTGCGTCTGAGTGAATCTTCCTTGGAATATCCTTCATCTAGTTTTTCTTTCAAGTTCCCAGCCCTAGAGTCTACGTTTGAGACAACAGTAATTTTTGTGTGTTTTTTGGGGGGAAATTGGAATCATTCAATGTTCTCTCTCTTTCTCTCTCTCATCTAATCATTACATTCAAAGAAACACAATAGAACTTTTTAAACGGAATGCCATTATAAGTCCGTACAGTTTCTTTTCATTTTTTGGATTTTTTTTCTTCTCAAAATTCGGGGAAATTTTATCTCGAAATTGAATTGCTTCTGGGGGTGATGGTGATTCTAGGAAAGGAAAAAGAAAAAATTGTGTGTGTATAGGAATTCCATTTAATCGTGATTTTTTCGGGAAAAATATAATAACTGAAGTTTCTTGAAGGTTATTATATTGTACCGAGTATAATCTTAATTTTTTTTTTTAGCTTTGGGCGATCATAATTTTGAATAATATTTTAAAAGAACTATTTTTGAATCCTATTTATATTAATGAAATGGAGCTTGAAAAAATATTAAAATTTTATTTAGCATGTTAGAAAAACGCACTATCATGACATCATAAAATTTCAATTCGTCCTTAGAGACTAATTTCGCAATCTCATAAAGAAGAAAATTCTAGGTGCCAAATTCTATGTGCCAATACAGATTTTCTTGTGACCATAGTGACTAGGAACCTAGGATATATCAGTCCATGGACTATAGTTAATTTCTCATATCACTTGATAATTTTCTACAATTATTTAACATGAGTTGAAAATTTTTTCATAATTAGTTTTGGTTTTTAAATTTTATATTGACTCGAGAAATTTACAATGCAGCAAAGGGTGTAAATAAAAACTAGCCTTCAGTTTCACAGCAAATGCAATCTTCGAACACTACCTCAAAATGAAAATTCTCATCTAATCGTTACATTCAAAGAAACACAATGGAATTTTCTAAAAGGGAGCCCATAAAGAGTCCGTGCAGATTCTTCTCAATTTTTTGGATTCTTATGCGATTTTCTTTCGAAATTGAATTGCTTCTGGGTGATGGGATGCTTGGAAAAAATAAAATAAAAAAATTTTTGCTTGTATGTGTAGGGGAATTTTCGGGAATTTTTTTATATCGTGATTTTTCAAGAAAAATCACAAAACTGAAGTTTCTTGAAGGTTACTATTATATCGAATATTAATTTTTTTACGCTTTAAGCGATTAATTTTGAATAATATTAAAAAAATATATTTTGAATCCTATTTATATTAATGAAATGAAATTTGAAGAAAGCATTTCAATTTTATTCAACATCTGAGCGAGATTTGATTTTTTCACCGTTTTATTACTTACAGTCGGGATGAATATCTTATTGGTATAATTCTTATTTTTTTTATTTTTTTTAAAATGAATATTTTATATTCGGTATCAGAAATTTAAATTTCTTTCATTTATTACGTACATTTGAAATATTTTTTTATAATCATAGGAAAAAATACATAATTTATTAATGTTCAGTATCAGAAACTTGACTTTCATTAATTTATTATGTGCAGCTGGAAAAATTAATGTCATAATTATGGAAAAAAGTGGGACTTTTTTTATAATAATTCGGTGATTAATTTTAAATGAAAAATTTTGATTTTTTTTCCCCCGAAGGGAAATATATTGTTGAAGATTACTTTTGTTATTGCTAAATTTTGAATAAACTATAAAAAAAATAACAAAAGCTAAATTTTGTTATTGATAGCTTGTTGTGATAGCTTTGGACACGTATAGGGTGTTCCGTAAATTCATAAATGATTTAAAAATTTCCTAAAAATGGAAGGAATTGGTGTATTTTAATAATGCGATTGACTAAAAAGTTTTTCTCGTGGGGTTGGGGGGTGTGTTTGATAGAGAAAAGGAAATTTGTTCACACACACACACAATTTTTGTCTGCACGAAAAGCAAAGCACGAAATATTCAAATCAGAGTGCTCTAAAATATAGGGTGTGCGATTAATAGCTCAATTGTGAATTTTCCTCTTACTGGCGCTTACATACGGTTTTCATTGCGATGTTGAAAAAATTTGTGGATTAAGTCCTATTGGTGAAGTTGTTTTACCTCAGCCACGAATCACCGGTTGAAGCTTAACGAATGTTTCGGACACAGCATAGATTGGAAGGTTCAGGTCCAAAATTCTGTGATTTTTGTGATCTAAATATAACTTTTGTGCAGCACTCTCCATCGGCCAAAATTTAAACTAATTTGTTTCTGTAAAGCCCCCCCCCCTCCTTCGCGAAAATCAGTTTTATCGCAAACCACATTCAAATTTCCTAACTCCTTCAATTTTTTATGAACTTTCAAACTGTTCACGAATTTCCTATATTTTTATCACCCTATATTTTCAGTTAGTGTATATCAACTAATAGCTGAGAATTATGGATATTCAGTGAGAATAAATTAATGCTATAGTTGTAAAAAACTGGAAAATTGTATAATAAAATTTATTGATTTTTGATTTAAAAAAAACATTTTAAGACTTAAAAGTATTGCTTAGTACAGAGTACTTGAAACGGGAATATTGTTTTAGAGTACTAATTGCATTGTAAGTGAGGACTTTTGTTAATATAAATTCGACTCGAAATCTCGCACTCCTTGAACAATTTGGGAAAATTTTGTTTCCAGTAAGCAGCCAAATTTGGGCTGAAAAGCAGAAATCCTATTGACATATGTTTAGTTAGTCTATCCAACAGCTGAAAGATAGATACAGAAGCTGCTCTCTTGCCCTCAGCGGCCCAGCCAGACATTGTATGCTTCCATTAAAAGACACCTTGACCTTGGAAACCTCTGGGGTCACTAGTGAAGGAGTGGGGGGGATGAAAGGAGGAAAAGAAAAACTTCTTAAGAAATGCCAAAGAAAAGAGAAATGTGAAAATCAGGAAGAGCAGGTGTTCGCCACGCGCCACACCATCTGTCCTTTGACCCAAACTACTGAATCCAATGGCACCACCGCAGTGATCCATCCAAACTACCAGCCACATGCCACCATTTGGCCTTTGATCGTTTGAAGAACTATGCAAGCCGCTTTTCTGTTAGACTCCAACTGAAAATAAATAAAGTCAATCCCTTTTCCCGCTTAGTACGATTAATTTTCGTAGTCTCAACTATAAGAAATTCTTATTAAGATTTCCCGTTTAAAGCGTTTTCCCGCTCACAACGTTTTTCGATGACGGTTTTTTGAAAAACGTTATAAGTGGGATCAACTGTAATTAATTTAACTGAAATGCTGAATTTTTTAAAAAAGCAAATTGTATAGACGGGCCATATCACACGTTTTTATGGGACTTCAGAATGGTCAAGAAAATTAGTAGAATGAAAGAAATTAAGCCAAATTTTTATAGGTCACAGGTGTGGCCCCCTCAAGGGCAGGGCTGATAGTGCTCTAGCCCCGAGACAATTCTCATCATTTTTTTTCTTTTCACGCTTTAAAATTAATTATAGAAGGACCCATGAAATGTCTGACGGAGGGAGGGGGCACAAAAGAAAAGATCCTAGCCTAGAGCCCTGCTTCAGTATGTGGGGGCCATGGTCACAGGCGATAAAATCATAAATCCACCTTTGCTTAGAGAATGAAGAACTTGGTCAGTGATTGACCAAAAGATTGACTAGAACATGACGAAGAAAGTGTACACGCATAGTATTGACCAAAAGAATGACTTAGATACAGAGAGATGGGTATTTGCAGATGGGGGGAGGGGTAAGTGGTCTATTAGCCTATGGCGGCAGATTCGAGGAATGAGTGATCAAGCAAATTAGACTAGAATGAGAGAAGGGCGACTTCTCTCATTGTGTTGCCCACAGACGAAAAAACCATCAATCCGCCTCTGGATTTGACAAGGACTTCAAGCTCTATTACATGATTACGTCACAGGTTTCCTGCTCTTTAAAATTTGATTAAATCATGTTTCCGAACTCAAATATTTTGCGCCGCCATGCTAATTTGTTTCTAATTATGGACGTGCACGTCTAGTCCGAAGTGTTTGAGGTCTGATTCAACCGGAATCGCACATGGTCAGTAGTGAGCGAGCGATATATATATATAGATATATATATTCAATTATTTGTTCTTCTTAAGAATGGCGACTTTTTCCTTGATCTTCGCGTGGATCGCGTGATCAATACGTGACCGAGCATGAAAGTAACCGATTTGTTGTCGCTACGGTTTGGCGCCTGCCTGTACGTATTTGATGCCAAGTTGTGAGTTGTAGCAAAGGCACCGACTGCGTTTTATTTCTTAAAAGCCGATTAAACCGATATGCGTATCGAATTATCACTACGTCCTCATCTAATAACGAGTATTAAGTCTGTCGAGTCGTTTTTGAATGACGTCATTAACATTCACTTACGCTTTGCTTCGAAGTTCGGTGACTTCCACGTTGACTTGAATACAGTGAAACTTGGCTATAACGACACTCCGGTTATAACGTCAATAACTGGGGGGGTCTGGGCTAATTCCCGAAGAGGATAATGTCAATTAAAATTGCTTATAACGTCGATGAAAAGCAACCACCTCGGATACTAAATTTTTCGTCACTCTCGTTTCCGTTTCAATTATGTTTTCCTAAAAAGTTCCTAAGATTAGAGCCAATCACAAGCAAGGAATGTTCGTCTGTTCGATTTGTATCTGACGTTGAAAGAAAAAAATTATTAAAGGTTTGACTCTCCGACTTGCTCATCTCGACATTACTATAATACAAAACATTCCCCTCTGCCCTTTCCCACTTTTTCTTATTAAAAAAAGTCCCTCAGCGAATCTTGCTTTAATTATTGATCTTTACTAGAAACGGGAATGACAATAATTTCTGTGTAATTTTAAAATTTGTTTCATAATGAGTTTTACAGAAATATTCATCTCACATTATTTGTGAAGTTCATTTTTTCCCCGTTAAATTCATTTTAGCAAACTTTTTGTAGCACTTTAGCACGCCAACGGTTATTTATAAACAATACTTGGCAATTTCGCCAGCATTTAGCTACATGTTTGGCAAAAATGGGGATGATGTCCCGTATTTTTCTCGAACAAATTGGTCACCCTGATCATAAAAAAATAAAACTTCATCCACAGTGTTTAAATGCCTCTGATTGTATTTTTTCGTTAAAGCAGGTATCTGAAACGCCAACCTCGGTTATAACGACAAAATTGAATCGTGAAATCTACAATGTCGTTATAACCGAGTTTGATTGTCTTGACATTTCAATAAATTTTCAGTACTGTTTTATATTTTCCCAAAAAATCGACTCGTTTCTATCTTATCTATTGTCGATCTTTAACGAGGACTTAATTCTTCAAACGTCCAATGATGATCTGTACTTACATATCGTTTCGTGTTCGGAAGTTACCAATTAAAGACGTCATCTACAAGGACTTTCGGGTTTAGTTAGTGACGTCCTTGTCGGACGTAGAAAACAGATTTATATCATATAACACGAATCGAACCTCTTGTTTTTTTAGCGTTAATGGGAGACATCGTTACTGGCAATAGTATTTAACTCATACGATTTTTTTTTTTTTTTTTTTTTGCATATTAGCTGATGATTTATAGAAAAAAACGTTGACTCTTCTCTCTCTCTCTCTTCTTCTTCGTTTTATTTGCGTCATTTCAAATCTGATTTCGTATAGGAAATAATTACCATCGAATCCAGAGGGGCAAGACTAAAGTGGTGTCGTTATGTTATATAATTCGTCACGTGCTCAACTCTTGGAAAAGTCAGTGCACATACTATACCATTGAAAGAATACATTATAAATATATGACGGAATCGACCCGAAATTCCTACCTTGCGCCAATTTTCGTGAATAGCCACAGAGACAATAGCAGACAATTAAAAGTTCATTAATATTGTGAACAAACACAAAAAGAAATACACACAATCTTCTCTGAAGGGGGGAAAAAATAAAAGAAGACACGTAATTACAAGTCTAGCAAAACACACATAATATTCCTCCCATCCTATTCTGTTATGCATGATAGGACCTAAATGTCGAGAAAACATTAGCTGCGCATATATATATATACGTAGGGAGGGGTAAGGGCAATACAAAACCCAAACTTCTACTCACCAGTTCAGTTTAAAATCACGGGTCATTGCCGATCGATCAATCAACAATGTGGGAGTCTCACCTACACTCCAGAGAAGAGAGAGACTAAAGTATTTTTCCACTGAGACAAGAGATTCCCACAATTCGATCTACTGGAGGTTTCCATTTTCGTTGTATGCGCACTGTGTGTACTTTTCTTCTTTTTTTTATAATATTAATTCTTTGTTGACATCAATCAACTTGTGAGGCCAAGACTTCATGTTAAATTCACACGGTCACGAAAGAAAAGAAAAAAAATATATATGTATCCAATAAAGAACATGGCTTTCGGCAGCTTCCATGCAATTTTGTTTTGCTTCGTGTGGTTCCAGTGACGGATTCATACAATTCGATTCCCGGAAAAGATATTGAACCTTAAAATAATATCATTATTTTTCAGATGTTTCTGTGGGAAAATACGATGTGAAAGCGAGTTTCATCGTAAAATGATTGGACAAATGTTTGTTCCGGTGTCAAACCACTGACCGTTAGGATTATAGAAATCGATCGATCGATCGATCGATTATCATGGTGTATGCGTCAATGCACAGGAAAATTATTATTAAAAATATTAGAAATCCTGTCGGAATGATTTTTTTTGTATGAATGATGATACACACACCGCTAATGGCAGGTACAGTGAACTCAATCCAAATTCCTTTTGGTTAGTGAAGTGGCGAGATGTCTCAACATGCGTGTGTCATCATCAGTTTGACGGCTTGATGATTCATCTCTGATCCTAATATTTCAACTTTGACTTCCGTATGGTTGTGCATGACTGTGCAGAAATGCGATCGTAAAAATCGTATCACCATTTCTAGATTGATACCGACTGGTCATTTAACTGTGCTTCCGTCGCGTTAATCGGAATGGGTAGTGAGATTATACGACAGGTTTCGTGATGTGACCCAAAAAAAGAATTCCAATATATACGTCCGAGATGCATGGCCACCATCATAGTGTGATTTGTGCCTTCCTGCTCTGCTGCATTCATATTTGTTGTGAATGGAGGGGGGCGCAGATGAATGTGCGACAAATCCCTGTCGTGAGTTGATCGTAACTCAAACATTCGAGCACGCGACTTGGTTTTGTGAATATTCTATTGAATTCATCACGCACATCTAGTGAATACCACTATCTGTTTCCATCACGCAACTATCTCTCATGCAATTCGATTCGGGCATCGCCGACACATATTACGTACAGTGAAACTTCGTTTATACGTCTCTCATTTATACGACTCTCACATTTATTCGACGTTTGGCTTGGATAGCAATCGGTTCCTGTACATCGGGGCTCTTCAACCTTTCTCGAGTCGCGAGCACTGAATATTTCCATCGTCAAACGAAGAGTATCCTTACGGCAACCTTGATCATGGCCCCTACAAGGGCGGTGCTGACAGAGCCCGATTCTCATAATTTTTTGTCCCAGCCTAAGGGCCCTGCTGCAGGTTGCGGGAGGGGGTGGCATGACCTTGACATACTAGTGACTGGAATCTGCATACTAAGGACATACTATAACAGGATTGGAGATGCAATTAAACAAATTAAAATTCTTAATACAGTTGATACTGCCTATTAGAATCACGAATAATGTGATTATGGGTATTGTTATCACTTTTGTGAGGAACGGAACGGACCAATACCATAACGTGGAAAAAAAAAATTAGTTTATAGTTATTGGGACTTCAGATAATGCTATCAATTTTTCTTCCGTTGCAACCCCCGTACTTGCGAACTGGACATTCTTGGATATGGTTATCATTTAGTTATTGTTGTCAGAAAACCTGAGCCCTGATGGGATCACATTAAGCGGCATGGGCTGTGTTTTGAATGTCTTTTGGGAGGGGGGGGGGATATTATTTATTTTTTTAAAAGAAATCTCAGTTGTGAAGCTAACGCATTTATACGACGTTTTAATCCGGCCTCCTGAACGTCGTATAAACGAGGTTCCACTGTACTGTATGAAGGAACGGGAAGTTGAATAAAAGGCGTATGCCTTCAAGAAATAGAGGACATCAGCATCAGCATCTCTTCAAAATAAGCAGTTTGCGTACACACACACTCGTGCCGTTGATTACGCTCCGAAGAACATCTTGAGACGATTTTTTTATACATATATTTCCTAGTAACTGTTTTGTGTTCTTCTTCTTGTCTTTTTACCGCCCTTGTCGAGGTCCATCATGGTTCAGGTCCTCAAATAACATGATTAGCGCCTTGTGACGCGTGTTCAAGGTTGCGTGAATACCATAGTTGGAAAATAAAAAAATTAAAGAAGGTGAGGTTGACGTGATTGAGCTTTCACTTCCTGCGTGTCAAATGCGACGCACCGCACACACACACGCATGCGGTGCCCACTATAAGTAAGGGGTGTGCGGATAGCATCAAAGATTACCGAACTGCGTCAAAGCACGTCTCGTACGCAGAAAGTGACAATAGATTCACTCGTTGTCCGCAGGATGTCTGCTCCTATGACTTTCCACCTAACGTATCGTATCGTGTCTTTTTTTTACTTTCACTAGACACCATAAGCTACTAATTTGAGTTTAATGCTTTGTCACAAGTGAAGCGTCGAGGCACATTCGTGGAAGACTACTGGTGTCCCGAAATTACTGAGTTTTTTTTTGCTCGTGTCTAAAGTCTTTTCAACCAATAAAATCTAATGCATAGAATAATTAGTATTCCATTTGGTTTCCTTAATACCAAGAGAACGGTCTTGTGATCTTCACAAGACTGTAACTAAGCATTTCCTTTCCTTTCGGGTCATGAACATGTTGTGTCACGCTTCTGTTGACCCTTAAAGGTCCCTTATCAGTCCTTATCTTGGGCCTACCTTAACCTTCTCTCTTTCTCAAATTATGCCCCCTCCCCTTCACCCTAGACAAGGCCCGTCTTTGTAACGGGAAATTGGTTTTTATTAAGAAAATAGCTGACCAATATATTGGTCGTTTTGCCGTAATGCACATCAGATCCAAAGTGGAATTATTACTTGCTACACTAATACTAATCACTGCCTGCTGCACGCTCTTTGAATGGATTTTTAACCCTTTAAAAAACACCCCCGGCATAGCAAAACACCCCCCCCCCTCCCCCACGTAAAACACTGTATGTTTTTCTTCTTTTTTAATATGGTAGGCTTTCTTAAAACTTTTAACAGGCGAAATAAGGGGAATAGTGTTCTATTAGTCAAGAGGGAAATGTGCTTCATTAGGAAATCAGCTTCGCAAAATATTTGTGCTTGCCATTGCTAAAATAAAAGACTTTTATAGGGTGAGATATCGCGTCAATGCTGCAAAAGGGTTAAACGATTCTGGTAATTTCTGTATTAATGTGATGTGGAATCTTCCCGAAAATATACGCTGAAAATTAAATTTTTAGAAGAATTTCAAGTGCATTATTTGTTGCAAAAATATTGATTGACGATTTTTTTTAACGTATAGTCACCATAAAATGTGTCCTAACAATGCATTAGCCAAAAAAGTTTTTTTTTTCCAATGTTCGAACTTGTACTTTCAAGAATGCTCTAACCAACAAACACTTTAACAAAGCTGTGGTTATTATTTTAACAATGCTCTGGACATCAGCTTGGTCAGTTTCTTTCAACATATGTCAAAAACGTTGATCAATACTTTGGTTAATTAAAGTTTTCAACAATGCGCAACTAACTTTTCAGCAATGCTTTCAAGTACAAGTAACTAAACTTCTGGTCAAGCTTTAGCTTGAAGAATAGCTTCTCTCGAATCTTTTCAATAAAAGATTCGAAATTTGTAAAAAAAAATTGAAGTATAAGAAATTTTTCAATTTTGGATTTTTAAAAACTATTTTAAAATGAAAATTGTGTTGATCATCATTATTTTTTTTATTTGAAAATAAATTTTATACATATAAGAATTTTACACTTATAATTGGTTCCTTTTACAACTAAAAATATACAACTAACTTCCAATGTTTGACTAAAATAATTCCCCCCCCCCACAACGTATATGTTTCGAATTCATGAAAGAAAAGCTCTATATATAATAATTAATAAATAATAATTAATAATTCGTAAAAGTCCCACCTATATATAGTTTAAATGCGTGTATATAAACACAACTATATAGAGTATGGAACGTGACTATCATTAATTATTCCTTTAAAAAAACGTGTTAGATATAAATAAAAAGTAAAGGGTTCTGCTTAAAAAAACTAAATCGGACGTAGGCCCTGTTTGAATCATTTCCAGAAATAGAATTTTTTAACGGGTCACCTTTTCCCCCAAATTTTTTTAATATTTCACGCATACAACTTCTATTTCTCTCAGTTATTAAAGAAGGCGATGGATTTGACGTTAGGGGGCCCAAAGTGAGCCTTAGTAAGTAAATCTTAATGTTGAATGGAAAAGGAAGCCGCGCAATCCTTTTTTTTTGCAAAATCTTGAGTTGGAGGGAAATGAACAGTTGAAGAACGGGTGCAAAAACGTTAATGGCGTTTACCATTTCCTGAGACAAAGATAACTTTTTAGAGGAATATAATTTTTTTTCCTTTTTAATATGATCATTCATTTCTTGCTCTTTCGTGATGTTTCCATCCCCTCTTTTTTTTTCTTTTTTTTTGGCCAAAAAAATCATTTTTCTACTTCTTTTTCGGCAGTTTTTATCCTAACCCGTAAGAAGGCCTCAAACTTTCTATATAGAATATTTACCCTCTACATAAAATTATATATTGCTATTCCTGGACTCTATTCATATGTCTTGTTCTCTTTTTTTTTTTTATAGAAGTAAGAACCTTTATAGAATTCATAATGATGTAAACTATGGCTCGAATTTCCAAAAATCCGACTGAAATCTCGCATCATACTGTTTCCAGGGCCGCTCATATCAGACGCAAGGCCTTTTCTGCTGAATGAATAATTTTTTCTTTATTTTTTTTTCCACATTTAAATTCATAATTAAATGAGCCATCTGGTTTAATAATTAATAAAAAAAAGTTATTATTTTTTCATTAATATTACTGTGAGTGCACACCTGATGAGTGCACCCCCACACCAAACTGAATTTTTTCGTCTCATCATGTTTCAGCAGTTTTACACAAGCTTGTAAAGAATTTGATGATCACAACCCGGGACAACTTCAGAGGTTATTAAACAGCTGAAAAAAAAATTCCGTCAAAGTGTTAAAAATAAATTGTCGAATACTGGTATATGCGAGTATGTTTGCAAAAAAAAGGCATAAATATGAGAAATTCGGACATTGCTTATCTATTTATTGATAGAATTTCAAGCAGCTGAAGGCAAATTGAAAAAATTAGGCTCTATGTAATAAGTGAATTTTATAATTTTTTTACGACCCACTGTCACGCAAGTTCGTTTCTGATCACGACCTATAATTTATGAACGATAACAACTCAAAATACTGCGATTTTCGTGCTTTACTAAATGTTGGCTTTTGTGCACTAATTAGAGTATTGCAACAAAACCCATCCCAAGGAGCAAGCCAAAATCATTTAACGTTTCTTTCGAAAGTTTAATAAAGAATAAATAGAAAAATGACACATTTTTTAAAACCTCTCTAGGGAGCCACCTCTCAATAAAGTCAAAATTTTCTGGTCTGAAGTTTTTTCCAAACACATTGTTACCATTTTAAAGGGCTTGTTTTTGAAACAAAATCTAAATTTCTATATGGACACACTGTCCTAAAAAACCCCAATTAGAAAACTGTTGCCCTGTTTCGCCTGAGGAAAACAAAAAACATTCCACTATTCCAAGTGCAATATTCGTTCAGATATCTGAATTCAAAAATCGGAGAAAAGTTGGAAAAAGAACAGCATAAAATGACGGACAAATACGCAATTTATATCTTTTCGCTCGATCTCGATTATTTTTAACGGTTTTAAATTATTTTTTAATAATTCTTTTTTCAAGACCTGGGATACACATGTGAACTTAAATCGTATGGTCCTACACTAAAGATATTGGCCGAAATAAATAAATTATTTATTTAATTAACTATTATTATTTTTCTTTTTAAAGGACATTTTGACATACAATAAAGACAAATCAATCAAAAAAACTTTTTTCAAATCAGTTTTGGCTCTTAAGTATGGAGGGGCTAAACATCTTCAGTGACTGCGATTATTTATAACTTATTACATAGATTTTTCCGCTGTTTGTGTACTAATGAGGACCGCTTTTAAAGGAACCCGTTAGCTACTTGGGCAGAGTTAATTGACATAACGACTTTTATAAGTACATACGTGTACCATATGTATATAAATAATACTTTTTTTTGCTCTTCTTTTTTTCCGCTCGTTAACATCAAAGATACCGGAGGAATGCCAATGTCACGGTCGCACATTTTAAAAATAGTCCCAAGGAGAGGAAGCAGTCTCAAAAAAAAAAAAGCTTTTAAAACTCTTTGGTGCTTGAATTGTATATATATGTACGTTACGAAATAGGTCTATTTTTTAATCGCTGGCTGATGTTGAATGTTATGACGTCTTTAATGATGAAAGTTTACCGAAAATGAGAGTCAAAAATTAATTTTCTAATTTTTGTTTTCCTTACAGCTGGGATTTTTCACTTATTATACAGTCACCATGGGCTCTGTGACGACAACGGGTCCTGTGCCTATCGATAGTCTATTCATATACAGACCAGACAAAAGGCTAGAAGTCTGGAGGTTCATATTCTACATGGTCCTACATGCGGGGTAAGTCAAAATTATTTAATTGACATCACGCAAAATTTTAAAAACAGGACAATTTCCCTTCTTGCCATTCAATATTCACAGACATTCATTTTACGTGTAGCCTCGAGAAAGTACAGTGTCCCATAAATTCGTAAATAGTTTGAAAATTCGTAGAAGTTGAAAGAATTGATATATTTGAATGGGGTTTGTGAAAAAGCCACTCTCACGAAAAGAGGTTTTTTAGAAGAAAAAAAATTTTTTTACAGAAAAAAAAAATCAATTTTTTGTTAGTAGAGGGTGTTTCAGGAAAGCAAATCACTGGAAGTGTGCAAACCAGAGTCCTACAAAATACAAGGTGTGTGAGTGTAACAGCTCATTTCTGAATTTTCCTGACTCGCGCGGGAATATAAGGCTTTCGAAAACATAAGGTATTCATTGTGATGTTGACATTGGTAAATAAAGCACAAGGTGAGGTTGTTTCGTCTAAGCCACAGAAAGCTTTACGAACGTTTCGAACACAGAAGTGATCGAAGAAAGTTTCGTGTACAAAATTCCGATTTGCTTTCATGCAATGACCTCTATTAACTAAAATTCAAACTAAACTTTTTCTGCACAAAAAAAAATCCCCCTTCGTGAGAATAACTTTTTCGCAAACCACATTCAAATATACCGATTATTTCTTCAATTTTTATTAATGCTTAAACTATATTAGACAATTTATGCACACTGTATTTGATGCTAGTTACACATTCAGCAATGGCTTTATATGATTTTATTAAATCACCCCTACTTTTATAGTGCCTAATAAATGACATTTTTTTTAAATTATGCTATATAAATAAATGTATTCTTTTTCCCTAATACTTAGTTTTTTTCCTCGTCTTTAGATGGATTCATTTGTTGTTCAACCTACTTGTTCAGGTTTTGGTAGGTTTACCTTTAGAGATGGTGCACGGATCGTTAAGGATAGGCACCGTTTATATGGCGGGGGTACTAGCAGGTATGCATCATTTCACATGGCCGTATATATATATTCAAAAATTTTATTTATATGCAAATTTATTTCCATAATTAAATTGAAATTGCAAATTCAATTAGCTAATTACGTTTTTAGTCTATATGATTGCGTAATAAGTCGATTCCTATACGAAATATTGATTCGGAAAATGTAATGATGATGATAAATTGAATGATGACGATGAAATAATTGTTATGTAATTATTAAATAATTTGTATTATATATATGATGTTTAAATTTGATAATTTTTAGGTTCTCTGGGTACTTCTGTTTTTGATACTGATGTGTATCTAGTCGGAGCTTCTGGTGGAGTTTATGCACTTTTAGCGGCTCACTTAGCAAACGTCGTTCTAGTGAGTTTTGTTTTTGTTAATATTTTCTTTACATGTACAATAAACTGCATATTACTCTTAAAGGTCACAAATTCGCAGAGAAGACAGCGGCTAGTTGGCACAGTTTTGACTTTTTGATTTTTCTACTCTTTTCCATAATAGTTACAGTAAATCTGACTGATGCTGCGGAAAGCGGTACTCATTGGCAACAGATTAAAGTTGAAAATATCATTTAAAATTGTATGCTCATTTCGTCAAATTTGTTTTAATAAAAATTATAGAAAACTACGCAAACTTACCCCATATGTGGGACAAGTTGACACAACCTCTGGAGTAAGTTGGCATAGCATGATGGTTGATAGAATCTGTAGAATCGTAACTTAGTAACTGAGCAACTTTTTCTTCGATACAAAAAATGTAGGAAAAAATTATCTGCATGTTAAGCATTCAATATTTTGAAGTAGAAAACGAATGTAAAAAGAGAGGGAAAAGTTACAAAAACTCAAAAAGAACAACAAAGTGATCATTCACTGCTTCACGTCCACCAAGAAAGTAGATCGATCGCTCACTGGTGGTTGTAATTTTCGCACAATTTTGCTGCGGTTATACCGCATCGGTAAATTATTGGTACAGTATATGACTTTTGCTCTATGCCAACAAGCTCGTCAGATAGAATGCCGGCTTGTCCCACCATGAATCTTCACACAAGAGGGCTGCCTCACTGTTCCATATGAAGCATTTCAGCACTTGAATACAAACGTTATTGACCACTCTATCACAGCTATTGAAAACGTCTCAACATATGCATAGGCTTCGCGGAATAACAACTTTGAGTGCAAAAAGAAATACTTACCTGGCAGAAAAACAAAAAACTTGCAGTTTTTTCTCTCTAGGAGCTCGAATCACGCTGAAACTACAATGGATGATGCAACATTCTCAGGTGGTTTGATACTAAATATGGTTTAATACTTCAGCTCTCACTTCGGTAGAAAAGAGAAGCTGTATGTCAACTCGCCCATCATGCCAACTAGCCCCGGTCTCCCCTAATGTGTATCATTAGTAATTAATCTTGAAAAAATTGAACATTTTAATTACAAAACATAAAAAATTTACAAACATTAGTAATTAATCTTGAAAAAATTGAACATTTTAATTACAAAACATAAATCACAAATCTCATGATGTAGTACTGGTTTCAAAAATCTAACATAAATTATTAGATTTTTAACTTTCAATTTAAATATAAAAAATAGTCGTAGCTGTTGTAGTAATTAAAAATTTATGAATTTCAAAAAAAATGATTTCGTCATAACTTAATAAGACAGATTGTGTGACTGTTCAATAATTTATTTTTGTCCAACTGAAATTCATTTTATCAAATATTTCTGTATAAATTTTCGTAATTATTGAACAAAAATGAAGTTTATTTTTTCGTTTTTTTTTCACAGAATTATAATCAGATGGAGTTCGGCCTTGCAAGGTTGTGCGGAATCTTCGTGATAGGTGAGTGCCTGAAATATATCCAACCAGTATTCACTGACTCATTCATTCATTGTGAACTTTTTAAATCTAAAATACGAGTATTCTATGGAAGTTTTGCACACATTTGATCTTTTATTTCCATTTCTGCAAAAACGTAAATTAATATATTTAATTCATTTCATATGAATCTGATCGAATTAAATTTATTTTTAAATAAAGTATGTCTAAACCAGTTTCCCAAACTTTTTGTTCCATTGCCCCTTCTTCAAAGAAATTTTTCTCTCATCGCCCTCCAACTCAAGCGAACCCATAGATTCCTTTCTTATACCCGTAGCTTCTATCACCCCCTTGGACCTTCCCATCGCCCACCGGGGGGGGGGGCAATATTGCCCACTTTGGGAAACACTGCTCTAAACTAATGGGAACACGGCTGGCGCAAATTCGAACTAGCCGTTGGATCTCGGCCGAGGTCCTTGGAAGAGATTCCAAGGGAGTTCGTGACAAGCGCGGACCCAGAGAAGGGCAATGAGGGAGATCGCCCCTCCCAAGAGCCAAATGTGTTGATATTTGTGTCTCGTAAAATACGGGATATTTCGATACTCCAGCTACTCCGACACATCGCCTGCATCTCTGCCTTCGTTTCATTCGATGTGCTGAATATTCTGTGGTAAAGGGGTCCGTTGCCTTCGTCTTATTGGCATAAAGTGTCCGTGGAGCATAATAGGTTGGAAACCCTTACTCTAAACTCGCTACTTGAAGCTTATCAGTACACATCAACAAGGAAACGTGCTTTTAATTACTGTGCAAGCGTATTATTGGGTGATTGGTGTATTATTCCCGCCATTTACGGATGCAAATGTGTTAAACTTCAACTCGAAATATATTATTATTCATTATAGATTATTTTAAAAAAAATGTTAATTATTCATACGGTTTTTTTCTTCTATTTTTTCCTATTATAGCAAGTGCAGACGTTGGTTTCGCCATCTACGACAGGTACGCCATCGAACAAGAAGGACCTCCGGTGTCTTACGTCGCTCATCTAACGGGGGCCTTAGCGGGTCTAACAATCGGTCTCCTCGTCCTAAAAAACTTCGAACAGAAACTCCACGAACAAGTGTTATGGTGGGTGGCACTAGGAGTATACGCCGCGTGTACTCTATTCGCTGTACTCTTCAACGTCTTCAATTATTGAAAATGAACTTCTGTTAATATACATATTATCAAAAAAAGAGAGACGAATATTCGCCATTTCTCAACTCTCCTCAGGGAATAATAATTGTACGCATCCACAACGTGTGTAACTTATCGAATCACCGTGTCTTCTACAAATGTCTCAAGAAAACATAGAGGAACCGT
Organism: Pholcus phalangioides; assembly: GCF_987345545.1. Taxonomy (NCBI): domain Eukaryota; kingdom Metazoa; phylum Arthropoda; class Arachnida; order Araneae; family Pholcidae; genus Pholcus; species Pholcus phalangioides. The sequence continues at coordinate 89,918,143 of NW_028301608.1, read as the reverse complement.
GGACATGATAATCAAATCCAATGGAATGTGTGTGAATAGTTTCATAAAGAAATTTTAAAAAAAGAAGTGTACTTTTTTCTTCCTGTGAAACTAAAAGTCAAATATTGCATCAAATAACGTAGAGAGAGAACTTTAACGAGTGCCCTCCTAATCAATATTTGACTCTTCATCTCTCTCTCTCTCTCTCTCTTCGAGAAGGATTTTAACCGGTAGATGAACTTTTATATGTAAATTGAATTTTAAGTTTTTTTTATGTAACAAAAGAATTTTTCCAGAGTTTTATATTATTGAAATCAAGGCAGGAAAAAAATTTATTTCTGCATTTTGATGAATGTGAATTTGTTTTAATATACAACTGCAGGGAATGGTCAGTAAATGTAGATAGAAATGTTTGTACATATATGTGCGTGAATCGAAAATTGTAAATACCGTCTCTGTTACTTTTGGCCGTAGACACCCGTCTTTATCAAAATCACTGAACCAACTTCATATACCCGTCATGTGTTATCGATTGAATTTCGAAAATTTTGGTTACACATTATTCTTTATTCTGAGATGCATGCTTACGTTTTTTTGAGAATTTTCTTTTGTTTTTAAATACAGTAAAACCCCTCTTAACGGCCACCCCCCCCCCCACTCTCTTTTACGGCCAGATAACTTTTCCTTGTGTAACGAAAGTACGCATTTCAAACCCTAACGGTCACACCTCTTTCACGGACGAACTTTTCTGCACGCCGGTGTCCACAAACTGAGAGGTTTTACTGTATATTGTTTAATGTAGAAAGGAATCGACGCATAGAGTGTGTGTGGTTTTTATCTACAAACACGAAACGTGCGCCTTGATCTTAAAAATTCAATCGATGATCTTAAAATTTAATTCCTTTAAAATTTGATTTAATTATAGCTTTCTTCTAATACAGTGAATATGTCGGTTATATCTGAAGTAAAATTTCAAAAGAATTTATAATATAAGATAAAACCGGATAAATTAATTTGGCAATTGATTCTCGATATAAAACCTGGTTTTTAAATGTCTGATATTTCTAAGAGTCCCGAGGGAGGACAACAACAATTTCAAATATTTAAATAGATATCCAGTGGATTCCGTTTGACAACCATATTATCTTAACTATATGTTTTTCATGGTCCAAATAAAAAAATTCCCTCTATAATAGTTGTTGGTATGATATTAATTGAACGAAATTTAAATTCTTGATAGCTAATGCTAAAAAAAAAATGTCTTTTTTTTCAATTTAATTTGAATGCTACCGTAGATGATGTACAGAGATTTGACATGAGTGGAAAATGAATAAGAAAATCGATACCCGTGAAAACAAAGAGAATGACCCAGCTTGACCACTGTAAAAGAAAAACATTTATTACGGAAACTTGAACCGTGGAAACAATTCTTTCATTTTCCAAATGCCAACATCAAAATTAAATCGGTCATTCGACCGTAAACGAAACTGAATGTGTTATTCGTTTTCGAAATGTTTATTTGATTGTGTATATAAGAACAAGGCATGATATCCCCTTTATTTGTTAGCATATTATAGAGAAGTGAAAACTTCAATCTGTTATTATTATATTATGTTTCAAAACCAACCGCCGCAAGTACAAAAACAATAAAATGAATCTCTTCGCGAATTGAATCTTGAAACGTATCGATAAAAAGTAGAAAAATTTCGATTTATTTGAAATGTTTCTATCATTTCAAAAAAAAAAACTTTATACGTATTGTTTAAATAATTCCTCTCATACAATTGTTTATAAAGTGATATGTTTGGTTTTTTCCCCGCGTTTTACGTATCAAATCAGTACGTTTAAAATGTGCGTGAACTAATGGATAATCTATTACCAAAACGATTTCGATATAACTATTCTAGTCATATTAATGTATTTCCCGCCTGTCTTTGATATGAAAAGTATATTCTGTACTAGTGTTTCTGTGGTTGTGTGTGCGAAAAGTAATGGAAAATTATGGATCTTAATTTTATTTATATCCGAAATTTAAGGGTTCGTGCTCTTACTATACAAAAACTCGCTATACGTGTCAGCTATGAATTTTGAAAAGAAACACTCTCTCTGCACTATAATCATTCAGTAGAAACACATTTACTGTACTATAATTTCTTTTTCATAGTACTTTTTAGAAGCAATAAATTGTGTAAATTTTAACGTCAGTCTTATTTTTATAACACTATTTTAGTCAAATCTATCAGAAAATTTTTCAAGTAATTTTTTTTTTTTTTGGAAACAGTTATTCAATATTTTTTTTTGTTAAAATCTTTTCATACATTTTCCCCTCACAGAGCAGAAAACTATAAAAATAAATTATTTTATTACGAAAGAGTATGAACCCTTAAATGGAGAAAAAAAATGGAGCATAAAATTGATGTTTTGGATGTTAAATACCAATATTTATAAATTTTCTTCCCTCTATACATAAATATGAATAATTTATTTTCAAAAGGGAAAACTAAAAAGTGTCTCTGCTTCTCGTACTTCGATCATCGCTTTCTTTAATAATAAAAAAAAGAGAAAAATAAAAAATTTTTTAGGTATTTTTGGATTACATGAGTATTTTTGTGTATGGAAAAACTGAAAAAAATATTTCTCAATAATATATACATGTATAAATATGTATGGTTCTGTAGATTATCACCTTGTTAAAAAAAAAAAGAACGGTCATTCCATTTACTTCTTTTCGTATTCCTTTGTGTGTGTGTTTGCGTCTGTGAAATCCGTGAAACGAACAGAAGAAATTCTAAATCATGAATTAATATATTCTAATAAAGTTAGATAAATTTGTGTATATTTGTTTCTTTGTGTGATCATTTGCATCAAAGCATTATTCAATGCACAATAGCATTAATTTAACTGTCAGTTTAAAAACTTTAATGACTTTTAATATTTATTATGTAATCACAAAATATGGATGATTTGATATTTATTGAATGACTCATGAAACCAATCACTTCCATGAAAAAGAATATCAGAGACACAAAACTTTTGAACTTAAAAAGTGAATCTTGCACATTAAGTAAATTTTTACAAAAATTATAAGGGAAAACCCCATGAAAAAATTAAGGGAGTGAGAGTTTTTGTATTTCAGTACGTGAATGATGTGTGATGATACAAATGAACAAAATCAGCACAATAACGAAGATTTAGAGCAGTGATTCCCAACATGGGCGTTAACGCCCCCTGGGGGCGATGGAATGATTCAGGGGGGCGGTAGAAGCTATGGGTATAACATAGGATCCTATGGGTTAGATTGTGTTGGGGGGGGGGGGGAGAGAAAAATATTTCTGAAGGGGGCGATGAGGCAAAAAAGGTTGAGAAACTGATTTAATCTAAATTTTACACCAATCTCCAAAACTTTCTGGCTCATCACTCACCTCCTCAGAATTGCTGTTTTCCACATTCTGGACAACCCTTGCAAAGCAAACCCATACAATTCCATGATGTATCTGTAGATTCTATCAGTCGACCCACTTCAATGTCAATCAATTCCATCGCTCCCCACGAAATCATAACACCCACTTTGGGAAACTCAGTTAAACACAAATCCCTATGAATGCACATCTTATTTGGCACAATCCTAAAATTCCTTTGAAAATACTTGTGATAAAATGCAAATTTGAAACAAGAATAAAAATTAGAAAAAGTAAGAAAAAAATTATATGCTTTTGCTGAAAAAATACTTTTAATTGATAAATATAACATTTCAAAGGCGTGCTCCAACATGGAATGTGCTGACAAGAAATTATTTTCCTGTCTTTTCTGGTAGTGAAAATGCATGGTTTTATTTGTTTTTTTCCCCGATAAAAGAATCACTTTTTAGACTTCTGTTGCTGCTGCTGTTGTTTCACTTCTGACTTTTTTTCCTTAATGAAGTCATCCAGGCACTTGATGATGCGGAGTGTTTCCTCATTTGAAGCAAGAATGGCCTCCTTCCTCACGTGATGGATAAGAGCATCTTCATATCCACTGCTAGCTAAAAACTGATAAGCTCTACAGGAAAAAAAAATTACCAATTAGTGAAATGTACTTAAAACAAAGACCATTCATCACCACTTCTTATGTTCCGACAGAGTACAAAACTGTCTTAAAAGCTGGCAGTCAATAACATACATGTTTATTTAATTCTGTTTCTTTGAATTCTGGAAACATAAAAATGAATGAAAATATTCTTATCATAAAGTTTTATGGAAAATATTTTATATTTTGTACATAAAATGCAATAGAAAAAACTGCATGCAAAAAATATCAATTCTAGCCTTAGTGTTTGGAAAGAAAAAGCAGGCATTAATGATGCACAGCAACAGATGTAGCTACAAAAAAAAACCAGCCATATTTAACCACTGCAATCACATACAACCAATAGCGTAACATTTGGAACTCGAAGAAAACAACAGAATCAATTTTTCATATCATTCAACTTTTTAACAATCAGTTTTGATTAAAATGATTATTATTAATTATTTTCTCACCTGTACAAAGAATAATAATTATTTTCAGCTTTTTTCAGAATTCTTTTGAACAAATTCAAATCCTGAACAATCTAAAAAGAAATATAGAAATATTTCAGCGTAGATAAAAAAGCTAGTTAGCAAACAATCAAAATGCATTTTTTAAATATTTTTATACAGTGGATCACGCTTAACATTTTTTTTTTTTAAAAACCGTCATGGAAAAATATTCTAAGAAAACTAACTAACAAACTCACTCTCTCTACACACACACATGCACCTTTAAAAATCAATTTTTTAGAAATTAATTTTTAAAAATATTTATTTTTACTCCAACTACTAAGAAAAAAAAACTTAATAATAAACAGTCACATATAATCCCCCACTAACAAATTCATATACTGTTTTTTAATGTGTAATCTGCAGATTAAGCACAGAAAGATACCATACAATCTGCATCAGAAAGGCTCTGTTAAAAACCCAGTTATTTTTAAATGCATAAAGCTTCATAATATTCTTTGGTAGATTTATCCACCTGGGTTACCATTCTGCATGAGTTTTTCCAAGAAGTTGCTTGCAAGAATAATTATTGTAGGGTACTAATATGCATCTAATAATAGATATGTAGCATTTTTACTTTTTCTGACATGAAATACATAAAACACCTATACACAATAGCCTTTTTATAGTTCAGACTTTAAATTCAAAATAAATTCAAAAATATAAATAAAACAAATAAAAAAAAAATTCAGATACCAAATAATCCTGTATCAGCTAATACTATAGATACTACTACTAATACTTGATATGAAATTAAGGAATGCTTGATGACTGGAGAAAATTGTGTTAAATTATGAAGTAAGCAACTTGAGTAAAATTTCATTAAGATCAACTCTCTACTGCTTCTTAAGAAAAATTTCCTCCCACTTTCTGCATCCAACTTCTTATTTATTGATTGTTATTACATCATTATCACACAGAAGAGAATTTCATGCTCATTTTAAAAATATGGGATACATTTATGCACTTTTATAATGAATATATTTCTCCAGAAAATGGAGCTTGCATACATTTCTGGTTACACAACAAGAAAGCAATTTGACAAAGTGTATGATGACAAGAATTTACAAAATGTTTTATTTATATATGCAGTGTACATGTAAATGCATGCAAAAAAATATGCAAAAAAAATTACATACCTTCAAATGAAAACCTTCAAGAATATTTTTCAACAACACATAATCAGTTGCTTTGCATGATAATAGTCTTTCGACCCATTTATTGCAATATGCATAATGACCTGCATAACAAAAATTAGAGAAAAGAGAGCAAATAAATAAATTGTTAAAAATAACTCTTTTCAAAGTTTTTATTGCAATTTTCAGTATTTTTTGCCATGAAATTAAGAAAAAAAAAGGAAAATATTTTAATATGTTTCTTATTTCCTGTTTATATGTGGGGGAAAAACCAACTCAAAAAACAATTTTAAGCATAAATAGAAAAACATAACCAATCGTTATCTAGAAGAAATCATTAACTAAAAAGAAATATGATAAACATGTTGGGGTAAATTGAGAAATTATCCATACTCAGAATAAGACAACCATAAGTATTTTTATGGGCATTGTGTAGTATTTCATCATTTATATATATTGTTTGTAATTGCATTTTTAATTGAGTTGCTGTATTTTTGAAACATATGACATCCATATTTATTATAGGCATCTTTTTCTCAGCCACCTCGTTGGGCATTTTGCCTGTTGCTGCATTGTATTTGTATTTGTAAGAGACAACCAGAAAGTCTCTTTCTTTGCTGTGTGTGTTGTGTGCTCAGAAAATAGTATCTCTCTCTCTAATCAAATCAACCGTTGAAACAAATGAAAATTGAAAAGAAACTCTTAATCATACTGTAGAGCCTCTCATATCCAAAACAAACAAGATAATTTTGCTCCTCGTTTATAATTGTGCACAAGTTCTTTCAGTATCTTATGAAAACCAAAATAGTACTTAATTACTAAGTTAGTATAGCATTAAATGTCAGTTTTGAACTTTCGTCAAGTTTAAATTATTTATAGTTTTTAAAAAATGAAAATAGAAAGGGAAAATTCAAAACACTGGAAAAATACTAATATTCACTGAAAAAAAAATATTCTAATTAATTTTATAGATATCATAGTACATCAAAGTACTTCAAAATGCTTCATATGTTAAAAACATAATAGCAAATGAAATGAATGATATAAAATATAAAGCGTTCACCTAGTTTTTTTTCATTTACAATTTTTCCGTCGACTACTTTCAAGGTAATAGCAGTTGGAACAACATCGTCTTTATCTACCACTAACTCTGATTTTGCACCATCAGTAGATTGAGCTACATCAGGTAGGAATAACGTGTTCAAAGAACATGCTTCAGAAAACCTTTTGAAAATGAAAAGAAAAACAGAACTCACGATTCAAAAAACATTGAATGATTGAAATATATCAAAACATAAATTTACTTTATCCTTTGACAGGAAAAGGTTATCACTCTTCTGAATTCCACTTCACACATAAAATGAAATTTTATGAATTCACTCAATAAGCATCGAACAAACTGAGAAACATGTCATAAACTGAGAAACTGTTTGAGATCAAGTCAATGAGTTCAGTTGGAATTCATCTTGAAAGTAACTGACAGACATAGGAACATTTTTTGCCATGATTAAAAACAAAAAAATAAAGTTTTCAAAACTTTTCATGGAGTTGATTTCTTCCAGTAAAAATTTCGATAACATGTTTCTTGTTCAGCACATGAGAGTAGCTTTTTTTCTTTCTTTTTTTTTTTAATTAATTGATTTTCCAATGATATTTTTAAATTTAACTGAGACATTCAATTTGAATCACTTTAAATTTAACTTATGACATTGCTCTTATTGGATAAATATTAGCTTTTGAGTTGAAAAGTATCTATTCTTATTCATTTATCTCTTATTTTTCTAAATGTAAATTAATGAAACATTGCATTATCTGAATTACAAGAAATTGATGCACTGACACAATATTCAAACCCTGTACGCATATGGATCATAAAGTATGCTTGCCTTTTAAGATCAGCCTTAACAGATTCATCGTCGCAGTCTATGCTGACCTTACTCCATAATGACTGGAAACAAAACACATAAAAAATTTACCTATTTATTACCTTAAGAAAATTCTTTACTTCAATTGTTTAAATTTAAAAAATGTATATAGTGAATTAAAATTTTCAATGGCATATACTGTGGGTGAATTTTGATGATAAATTTGTTATTCAAAAAGAAAATTTCCTTTTTTTTCCAAGAACAGATACGTTTGTACCTATTTTTAAAAATTCAACCCAGGGCCACAACTATTTGCTTGGTCAGCTGGGACAAACACACATTTTGGCGCCCCATTGAAATGTTGAAGGAGAGGTTAAAGTGTGAAATTAGCACCCCATCTGGTCTGGCACCTGGGGCATCAGACTCAAATGCTCCCCTCTAGTTGTGGCCTGATGAAACCTACAGTTGCAACTTGACACATAATTGCTAAACCTTGCTTAAGTCAATTGAGTTTTGTACTGTATTATTAAACTGATTTTTAGAAATTGCCGAAGCACTGGAGATTTCGAAATTTTTTTTTATGGCATCGCTCTTATGTATTTCAACATTTCTTTGCTTTTTGTCCAAGATTCTCTCCAGGCCCGTCATTTGGGGGGGAGCGATTGCCCGCCCCGGCTTTTGAAAATACACTAGAAATGTTATATATATACATATATATACATGCATTGAGTATATGTTCTATGCCCCCCCCCCCCCCGGAAAAAGTTGAAATGGCGGTCCTGATGCTCTTTCACATATTGGAGTAGGGTCACTTCGCACACTTCTTGCTGTTTGGAACAGTAGAATCAAACTTCAGATTATTAAAAACCACAAATAGGTGTGGTTCATATTAGAAATTTTTAACCAAGATATGGTCACAAAAGTTGGATAAAAATTTTTTAAGGGTGAAGAGGAGGAAAGGTTTTTTTTTTTCTCTCTCGTTTTGAACAATGGCACTGCTTGCTCACAAACAGCAAATCTCAAAGCAATCAAGACATGTGAACAGTACTGAATTAGCATAGTGGACAAACATTTTGACCAAAATATTATCATATATCTCACATAATTCAGTATTGTTCTCGACATGGAACTTTCATAAAAAATTGCAGACAAAAAAATTTTGTGAATTCATAGATGATGGAATATAGAATTTTTCAACTGTGTATAGGTCATGTACTTGGTACTGAAAATGTTAATGTAACTGAAAAAAATCCAATCCGATTAATTTAACTGGAGAATATATATGGAAGATGAACTTGTTGGCCATTTGGCTTTTGGTTTTTTTTCTTTGCTTTGCATTATCCTGAGAATTAAATTGCTCTTAACAATATAGCTCTTATTAATGAAGAGTTAACTTATTAGTGCACTCTTAAACAATCAAAAAATTTACTCCAAGCAAATACCAAAAGTAAAAAAAAAACTTTTTTTAACTTACTGCTTGGAATAACACAACTAAACTATCCTTGAAATTCTCAATGCATCGAGATACATATTCTACGCAGTGAAAATGCCATTGCTGGAGTTTAATCAGTAGACCTTTTTGACATTGATGACCCTAATATGGTAAAATATAGATATTTAATAATATAATAATGAAAAAAAAATTAAACTTTCAGAATGTGAAATCATGAATGAATAAAAAAGAAAAATAGCTTTATAAAGTTGTAAATAGCCAGCAATAGTCATGGAAGAAATATTTCATTCATCATTCACTCAATATTTGTATAAAAAAAACAATAATGGCTTAAGAATAATATCAGCTTGTTCACTCTATTCAGTTAAGATTCAAGAATCAGGTTCAGTGAATATTTATAACTTCGATAATCAGTTATGATTGATATTTAGTACTGCGTGAGGCATTGCTTAAAAATTCTCAGTATTAAATGTTTACAAAAAAAATTATTTTATTTTTCTGAACTATTTCTTTCATTGTGTTGTTTGGTATGATGGACACCTCCAGTAACATAATTTCAATTTTTTGAGTTCATTTAATTTCATCTGGCCACAGCTTCTCAAAATTTCTATCTGTTATTTCAAATTTATTTTCATGGTCAATTGAATGGCAATGCTTTTGAGTCACTGATGTTAATAGGAGGATATTTAGAAGTAGTATCAATATTAAAGTGCATAATGTAGTGCCAAAAAATATTATTTCCATTTATTTCTCTTTTTTAATTTATTAAATAGCAATTTACAAACATTATTCTTTCTACTTTTTTCAAGTTATTTACTAAAAATTTCAGAGATAGTTTCTCAAAATATTCTCGCTCTCAGATGACATGATTTAGTTAGGCTATAAGGTAAATAAAACACTGGTTAGGAAAAAAATGATTAAAACATGATTTTTTTTTTAGTATAAAAACATATTTTTTATTGAATACAATAAACTATGTATTTATTTTTTCATAGGTAGAGTTTATGAATTCCCGACATTTTGGAACCTTTGGAAATCGGGATCGGAAAACTGCATATATATATAATTTCCCAAAAATTCTCTAGAATTCCCAACATCGTTTTTTTATTAATTTCTGTAAACATTGAGAATAAAGCAGTACCCCCCCTCCCCCCTCGAAACAGACCTTTTGGTCAGAATGCTTGTCCACTATGTTAGTTTTCAAGAAATTCATAGCGTGAAATTAAAAAAAAAGGTAGTCCCACTCTCAAATTTTATTCTGTTCCATTTTGTGAGGGGCTGAAGATACAGGATGGGGGGCAGTAATTAAGTGAATATTAATTAACAGTCAGGCTATCATGAGACAACCGAGAAACTTGCTCAATTACTTTGATGCGAGGAAGATGTGATCTTCAGTTATTTATTACCTTTAATCTATCCAAAAATTTTATTTTCTCATATAATAATATTATTTATCCTCTCTATTGCTTGGAGCTCTAAGTATTAATCCTTATAAGTGGTTCGCAATATGCTTCTAATTTCTCTGTAGTTCATTCATTTCGCCATAAGGGACCAAATTCAGCTTTTGAGAAATAATTTTAATTGAGTTTATGATTTTTGAAAATATCCCTATCCATAATATCTCTATGCATAAAATGCTATGCAGTAAGTCTCGATAATCTGAACTAGCCCCCATCTCATCCACCTGGGATTACCAAAAATTTGAATTATCTCATAAAAAAAAGAGTAAAAACCTTGAAATGTTAGTTTTACTTTTAAAAATAATTTTTAAAAAAATATAAAAAAAGACTTTGTAGAGTACCATACTTTCAATCTTGAATAACCATGCACAGGAATTTTTATATAATTTGATGAAACTATAAATTTTTCTCTTGTTTTAAGTCATGTGCTTAATGTTTATGCTTAGATTTTATGCTTCAAGAAGCATAATATTCCATAGAATGGCTTCAACTTGCTCTATGATGGTAAAGCGGTTTTCAGTGCTACAACTACTAAACCACACATGCACTTCATCCATAATATTCCTTTGCGGAACTTCTAATGAACTGGTACAAGTTGGAATGTGCGTGTACATGTTCTGAACCTAACATGAATTTTGAATTTTGTTTCTTAAACGTTTAATGCTTGTTATGTGTAGCGTGCTGCTATCTGCCATCAATTTAGTGCTGCTGTGTCTCTACTATGAGTTTTTTTTTCAATTGAAAGAGATGGCGTTTTGAAGGATAGGGTCAATAGTGAACTACACTGAAATACTGATAGCCATCAACCATCTTTTCAATGATTGTACTTTAGCCATTAATAGGGAATATAATTTTTCACCATTATAAAGAAAATGTCAAACTTGCTCCTCTTTCCCAGTGATCCCCACGAGATCGAGAAAAGGGTAAGGTTTCAAGAATATATAAGAAGGGTTCCACATTTGGTGATTTGGTGACATTCATTCACAGTTTAAAAATAGAGTAGAATTTATAGGAATTGGGGCGGTCGTATATGTCCTTAGAGCCTGTTATGTTGGGGGCTGCCTCCTCCCATTCAAACTGAAATTACTGCAGAATACATCTTGCATTTTTGATATAAAAAAATAAATAAGCAAGAGAAGAAAACAAAAAAATAGATATGGGTCTGAGGAAGGAAATTCAAAAATTTTCAGACAGAACATCTGTCAGAATTTTTTGTCTTTCAAATTTCACATTGCGGGTTAACTAGGTTGAAAAGCAATTTTCCTGATTTTCTGATCAAATTTTCAAGAATTCCAGAGTGGGAAATCATTGAAAATTTCCCGTTTTCAGAGAACAGGCTGAAAATAATTCCTGCTCGAAACATTTAGGTATAGTAATCGCATTCATGAAGTTCCCACTTAAGATTTTTTCCTGCTTAAGAAGAATTTTCAGCATCACGGTTTTTTTCCTCCATAACAAAACATTTCCTGTTCAAGAAGCGTTCCGACTTAATGAATTTATATAATATCACCCCCCCCCCTTCTACGCCAAAGACATGAGCATGCAAAATTTTCTTTTTTTTGGGTATATCAGCTGGTTCAATAAATTATTTTGCTAAGTTGTGCCAGAAACACAAATGTGTGTGACCTAAAGTGTAACAAATCATTTCAGGAAAATGATATCCATAGAGTAACATGGGTAGAGTAAACATTTCCCTCTTTTTTGAAATTTGCACATTCATGTCTTTTGGCATAAGGGGGACAATATAGTCCCAATTAGAATTTATTAAATTTGATCCATATAAATGAACTATACTTCTGAGTAACAATAATTAATTCTGTGGAGAGAGAGAAAACTAAGCTTACCTCTGGATCTAAATAATGAGAAAAACTGCAACAGAAGTCCCCTAACTCTGAACAAAATATAAAAATACAGTTAAGGAAAATATTAACTCCAGGAATCTTCAATATTAAAAATTGAAAATGACACAAATACAAATTTTTTCACTCTCTTATTGCCTTATCTTAATTTTGGTTTTGCTTTTATTATTATTTTAATCTTTGTGCATCATCTTTTCTCTCAATTTATTTTATTTTTAATAATAAAAAAGAAGAAAACTTATTTTTAAAGATTAAATCAGGAAATCACATGGATTTTAAGTAATTTTGATGTGTGTTCACAGTATTCAAACTGAAAAAATGCAAAAATTATTAATTTTAATATTTGTTTCATTCGTGCACATTCAAAATGAACAAAAACACACTAGCTTATTGCAGTGATAACTCTGTACCAATTGTAATTTGTTTTGGAACTTATGATGACTGCCGAAATAGATGAGTGCCAATGAACAATAAAATAAAAATAAAATTGGTGAGTATTTTTTATAATACTAACAAATAATAATGGAGTTAGCGATGCCCTCGAAGGCAGATTGTTTTCATTAGCCACTGTGGTGGTCGAGCGGTCATAGTGACAGACTCGTATCGTGAGATATGGGTTCAAACCCTACCGTCACCACAATATGTTGGTCGGCTGAAGTTGGTTTTCTGCGGTTCCTAACTTTGGGGGGGCAAATGCGAGAGAGCTGATCTCCCCATTAAAAAGTCTCGTTGCAGAGAGCAACAGGCCTACAACGTTACAATTATTCATTCATTACACTTCACTCACTATGAGTTGAGAAAAAACTCTTAGTTTAAAAAATTGTTTGCGGATGGCAGCACTACACATAACAAGCATTACACAGAAATAAACTTTTCGCAAGGTTCACTATGCATACACACACATTCAAACATGTACCAGTTTGTTAGAAGTTCAGCAGAGGAATGTGGATGAGGTGCATGTCTGGTTCAGTAGATTGTTTTCATGTAGGTAGGGTGGGAAGAACCAAGTAGGCAACAAGAGTAATAAAAATATTGAATACTCATCATTCATTTGAATACTCATCATTCATTTGAATACTCATCATTCATTTGAATACTCATCATTCATTTGAATACTCATCAGATCAGAATGTGATGAGTATCCCAAACAGTCAACGTACCAATATATGACTGTAATTACTAACTTAAAACGACTAAGGTACAGAATGGTGACCCAGGGAAAAAAGTTGAATGGTATTAGGCAGCTTACTCAGGCCATTTGATGAGCCCTAACTCAATAACTAAAGAATATGCAATGCAACCAAGTCCCTGTGCATATGCCTTTAAATCCTGTATCTGCATGACTTCTGGCAACCCCCAACTCCAATGTTTTCTTAGTATCAACTCCTTCATAAATAGTACTCGAAAACAATACAGGGAAAATCACTCATTTAACTCAGTTTGTATTTATATAATCACACATTGATTAAGCAATTTCTTTAGTTTTTACACATTATATACAGGGTGTTTCAAAAAGAATCACCCAATTTGAAATGTGTATATTATGAAAAATATTGAACACAGACACTTAAGATTAATTTTATATTACATGGTTAATCAAAGTTTTTTTACAAACCAAATTAGAGGTGCTCAATATGTCAGCAACTGTGTGAAACTAGAGATTTCCCTCTTTTTACCTACACATTATTCGATAAATTGGATGATTCTTTTTGAAACACCCTGTATACTAACATTCAATATTTAAACATCTTTGAAAAAAAAATTCTTCAAACAGATAAGTCAGTGGAGAAGAGTATATTACTGCAGTCAACACTTTGTTAACAATAAATGTGGAAAAACAGTGTTTTATTATATTTTGCAAATGTGCGGCTATATACCAAGATGCTTGGGGGAAAATTTTTGTATCTAATTTTTTTAAATGACTTAAAATGCTATATACATATTTTTTTCATATATCATACACAATTAATTTTCAATATACATAAATGTAACATACATGTATCATACTCCCGAAAAGGGCATCTTATTTGAGTTGCATATTACCAACTAATCAGGTTCAAATACTCAGACATTCCATTGAAGGAATGACTTATGGAAGTTATGTGCTACTTTACTGCACACCAACTCTGGTCATACTTCAATTTCTAACCAGTGGAGTTGGGTGGGAAATGAAATCAGAATCTATCGGTGGTTGCCCCAGGCCCAGTGGGTGAAGAACATGCTTCTGATGTTCTACACCCAGATTCGAGCCCGTGGACCTTGAGGATAATGTTCATAGTGGAAGACGAGCATCTTAAGACTGCACCACTTGGGCGATGGAGGTTATGTGCTGGTCACCACATATCTAAATGAAAAAACATAGGCTGCATACATTGTAGGAGTCGAGGGGTTAATACGTACACATGCATGAAATTTACATAATTGCACAGTTAGTTTTCATAATACAGTAAAACCTAATGACCAGTAAAAAATAATTAGTAACAGTAAAAGGAGTTTATTTTTATCTGACAAATTTTACATTTACAAGCAAGCAATTGGGCATCAATCGTTTGTGTTGTTTTGCATAAACATGGATGAGCTGCATGACTCATAACACTCACCAGCCAGAAAAAAAAAAATTTATGCAGTGCATATGTACACATCTTTTTAATTCAGTCTATGTTGAAGGCTGTTTTTTGTTTGATATATAATAAATAGCTTTACAGCTATATAACTACAGTACTTTCATTGATGTACACCCCCTATAAGAATTATCTGTTATAAACCGGACCAAATGGAGAACTTTAGCCCCTATTAGTCTATTATAATGAGGTTTCTACTCAAATAAATATTCAGACACAACCACCTCTTTAGAGGTAGAATGATACTAAATTCCCTCTGCAAAACTATAGAACACTGGGATAACACACACAATCATTAAAGAATGAAAATTAATTGAATATGTATGAATATGAGTGTTTTTCAGATGTAATTAGAATATGCCGTATGAATGCACAGTCAAAATCAAAGGATATGACTCCATGCCTTTGTCCCCGTTACCAATGAGACAAATGAAGAAAGAAACCTTTCTGCTTGGGCCATTTCCTTGTTTACTCTCATCAGTTTCACAAAAATCTTTTCTCAGATGGTGGTAATAACAGCCAAAAGACTGATCAGCATCACTGCTGCAAGATTCAAAAGAAAAAGACAAGGAAGACTTAAAAAAAAGCAACTCAATTATATAACACATTATAAGTTTTTAAGGATTGAAAATATCCGTTCAGATACTCAAATTGATAGAAAGAACATATTTTTTTTCAGGAAAAATAATTGTATCAAATACTGTTTTCTCAAGCACATCTTTTCAATGCACAAGCAAGGGTGCCCAACCTCTGGCCCATGAACCAAATGTAGCCCCTACCAGCCAAGAGATTCTCTCCGACTTGTGAAATGTGTTCTGGTAGAAAAGTATTAATACACGCAGCACGATAAACACCTAAGCTGACCATATATTTCTTTCGCAAAAATACGGGAAATCAAAATCTATATCGGTAATTATCAATTAGCACAAAAATGACAAATGTAACTGAAGTTGCCAATCATAGCTGACAAAATTTTCCAAGTTGCCATCCACAGCTAAAGTTGTTTAAAATCACCAATGGTGGGAAACAGAGGGCTGTATTCTGAAATACTCTAAATTGCAATGTGTAAAAATGCAATTCACTAAAAAAACATATGAGAGTCATAATTATCGTGATATAACCAGCAAGCCATGAAAATAATCTTAATTTTTGAATTTAAATATTCAACTAAACCTCGTTGAATATAGGAGAAAAAAACATGACATTTTATAAAAAAAGTTAGGACCGCCAAAATTACGGGAATTTCTTGTAGAATACTAGTACAGGGTGGGCAAAAAGTCTGTAGAAACTTAAAAATCAATAAAAACCAGAAAAATAACCGAAATAAAAAATGGTTTGCGGGGTTAGCATCGCTAGGTCACAGGAATTTTTTAAGACAGGAAAAAAAATAACTCAAAAACTGACGATAGGTGGCACTGGTAAGAGCTACTTCAATGGAGATATGCAAATGAGATGGTTATAAGAACTTGCTCCCCTAATCCACAACCAGTCAGTGCCGTCTTAGTGCATGGGTCCACCCAAGCACAGCCTAGGAGCTCTCACAAAAAATAATGGTTGAAATTTTCTAGAATTAACTAGGCAGGATCTCAGAAAAATCACTTGGCCTGGAGACCCATGATGCTCGTAAGACAGCCCTGCAATCAGTTCATCGTAGTAAACCGTGTATGTGGATCTGCTGCACTCTGCCATTGTTGGATTTGTGACTCGCCTGCAATGTGTTATCCCCTGTGATGGTGGTCATGTGGAACACATACTGCTGTAATAAACGATTTGGAGGCATTCTGTTCATTATTTGCATATCTTTTCTTTACTTTTGTACACCACCACCACCACCTATCGGTTGTTTTTTGAGTTTTTTTCCCTGTCTTAAAAACATTCCCATGACCTAGCGATGCTAACCCTGCAAACAGTTTTTTATTTTGGTTATTTTTCCTGTTTTTATGAGTTTTTAAAATTTCTGCAGACTTTTTGCCCACCCTTTATATATATATATATATGGGGGGGGGTGACCATATGACCTGAAGTTTCTGTCCCATGAGCAACAAAAACACCACATATCTGGCCCGAGTACCAATAAGGTTGTACACCCTTGCACTAGAGTATTTTGCAGTTACAAAATCTAATTCCCGTAACAATAAAATTATATATATAATCCCAAGTACCTGTACTTCAAGGTCACATATTTTCCTTCATTCTGAAAACCAGCACTTTCTATGACTGGAAGGTTTTTAAGAACATGACACCGTATTATTGTTTCTTGCTCTGCTTCAAGATTAGCTTCTAATAACGATAAGCTGCACAGAAATGACTGAAGTTAGACATAATATAAAATGTGAAACTAATATGAAAACTGGGAAAAAAAGGTAATTTTAAAGGTAATTTTAATAGGTAAAAATTGGGGAGGAAAGTAATACACAGTAGATGCTGTTTATTAGAATCACAGATAATGTTATCATTCGGGTATCGTTATCACTTTGGAACAGACCAATATCATGGAAAAAAAATAGTTCATGGTTATCGGGAATTTGTTTTATGTTATGTTTTTTTTCCGTCGAAAGTTTTTTTTCTTGCATATTATAAGCAAAGGTTGAGCCAGACTCATTCTTTTCTAAAAAGTTATCATTATAAATCTACAAGACTATGTAGGAGGTTAGAAGGCCCTTATTGACAAAATTTCTATAACCCATTCACAATATCGTAATCGCCATAATAGCCGCTATGATCCATGTGCGTTTGGCACTTCTTTTGCAATTTCTTTCCTATACTGAAGACATGCTTAAAGTTAAAAAACAGCCTCTCTCTTCAGTTCGTGGCCAGTTTCTTTCAACAGACCACATTCACATTTCATCGGGCGAAAGACTTTCATAAGGGGATCTATGGAATGCACCAGAATGCCATATTACAAAAAAGTATCGAAATCTGTAATACACATAGGACATTTCCATCCTCCTTGACTATTCCCTTCAGTTTTTTCATTTTGACATCATACACATTTGTGTTATGTTCAAGCATTTCTCTTCTATATCATCAGACACATGTCTTTGCTCATTTGAATAATGTTGTGTATTTATTTTTGAAATAATCAAATGACAGCAAAATAATTAAAATACCACTTTGTGGAAAATCCATTATCATCCAGATACTCTCAGCACCCGAGTAGCATGGTGGTAAGATGCTTGTCTACCACCATGAAGGTCACTTTCATGGTCCCAGGTTCAAACCAGAGGGAGGATATATAGATAAGATATTTTCCCTAATGAGCTCCAGGCAACCACCAATAGAGAGCACCTTCATTTCCAACTAATCTCATTAATAGCAGTAAATTGTAATACAGTGATATGGCCAGAGTTGGTGTTTGGCGAAGTAGGTGCTCTCAGCCATGGCAGTACTGAAAAATCAGGCACAACAGACAGACATGACCGCCGACCGCCCAGAGAGACCATCTTCGGATGGTTTGCGCTCTTTCCGAAAGGGATAGACGGTCTCAGAGAGATCAGGCACAACACGAGATATGCAAGTATTTTGGGGACAATAATTTTTTAAGTGTGCTTGCACGACAGATATAGATTTTATTTTTCATAATTTGGTTTTTGGTCATATAGGGCAACTTTTGTGAAAATTACAGTTGGCTATCATGAAGAAACAGAAATGTATACTTTATATCTGGAGCTGTAATTTAAGTTACTGACTGAGAGTACCTGAATGAATGAATGCAAAGACTCTGTCACTAGACTTATCCCATTGCCAAGATTTCTTCTAGCTCATCTTTATGGTATGTGTGTGTGTACCTAACAGTGTCTGAGTGCACATCAGGCACAACACGAGATATGCGCTCAGACACTGTTAGGTACACACACACATACCACAAAGATGAGCTAGAAGAAATCTTGGCAATGGGATAAGTCTAGTGACAGAGTCCTTGCATTCATTCATTCAGGTACTCTCAGTCAGTAACTTAAATTACAGCTCCAGATATCGAGTATACCTTTCTGTTTCTTCACGATAGCGAACTGTAATTTTCACAAAAGTTGCCCTATATGACCAAAAACCAAATTATGAAAAATAAAATCTATATCTGTCATGCAAGCACACTTAAAAAATTATTGTCCCCGAATACTTGTACCTCACAAGATATTGAATAGTTTTATTTTAAATTACAGTATGATGCGTTATTTTTTAGGTTGTCAAACTTTCTGTAAGTTTTGTAGAATTTGGTAGAAAACTTTGCAGGTTATAAGCAAAAAATGTGCAATGAGAATAATAATTTTTAGAATAAACATTCATATTTCTTTAGGAAAATATGTACAATTTTCACAAAAATGCACACAAACATTGAAAATAGCAAGTAAAATATTTTGTGAAAGTTATAAATTTTACTTTCAGTTTTTTATCATACAGGGTTGATCCTTTTTTCTCTCATTTAATTTTTTGTCATTCCCCCTAGTTGCACTGATGTATAACCTAACCCCTAATGCACAGGTGTATACACTAAATTTTCACTGAAAAATTGTGAGTAAGCATAGAGTTTACACGACTAACATTTCAGAATAATTCAAGTATTTTTCTAGAAATTCAGAAAAAAAGTCTCGGAACTCCAAAGTGTTTCATGACTTATGGCTATATAGTGTACCTAATATAACTCACCACCCACTCAACTCTTCTGTATCAGAAGATTTTGAACCAAAATCATCATCATTTGTTGGGTTAAGCCTATGAGAGGAGCCACTATGTGGAGCAGAGCTGAAGTATCTGGAAAAATGAAAAGAAATAAATACTTTAAAAACATTTCATCAAGACAAATGATTAAGCAGCATAACATCTTTCTTGACTCTTCAGGTGGGGAGGGGGGGACGGGTGTTACGGTAGTTAAATTCTTCCTGTTCATTTTGCTTTTGTTTTTTTTTAGACTCACCAAGACTTTTTTTAATGCTTTTGAGCTCAGCTAATCAAGCTCAGAAATTATGACAGAATACCATTCCAATGGCCACAAAAATCACAGCATACATGCAGTTGAACAAGAGTACACCTATACTTTCTGTAAATAATCACTTTTTAGGCTCCAAAAAAAAAACTTGGCTTATCATTGCATAGTCATTAAATTTTAAGAAAATTATGTATACAAGATGACCAGGTAACCTTAATTTTTTGCTAATGTTCAAACAGATCCAGGTTGTTTAGAAGACACCAACGAATAAGGCAAATACACAAAAAATAATAAAAGTCCTAATGCATTTCAACACCAATGGGTGCCATCTTCAGAGGAAAAATTTAACCACTAGTTTCGCTGACCGAGTTTCCCATTTGGGTTGAATACCAAATCTTCACGCTCGGTTGTTGGTTGCTCAGCGGAAGAAGTAAACCGAAGCAACAGAGCATGAAGATTTGGTATTCAATCCAAATGGGAAACTCGGTCAGCGAAACTAGTGGTTAAATTTTTCTTCTGAAGATGGCACCCATTGGTGTTGAA
This sequence comes from Pholcus phalangioides, assembly GCF_987345545.1. Lineage (NCBI taxonomy): Eukaryota > Metazoa > Arthropoda > Arachnida > Araneae > Pholcidae > Pholcus > Pholcus phalangioides. The sequence continues at coordinate 89,897,747 of NW_028301608.1, read as the reverse complement.
ATGCTTTAGGACTTTTATTATTTTTTGTGTATTTGTCTTATTCGTTGGTGTCTTCTAAATATTCTTGGGCAAAGTGGATCAACTCTTCCAGATCCAGGATAGTTATTTTGCAAAAATAAAAAATGGTCCCTAATAGTTCAAATTATTCAGGCTTTACTACATTTTTAACTCAAACAGGATTGTTCAAGAAGTTAATTTCGGAAGAGAACAACAGGCATTTTGGTGAACCAAGGTGATAGAACAAAGGAATTATGCATCATGTTTTTTCACATATATCAGTCATTTTCCAAAATCCCCCCCCCCTTTCACTACGGCCTTGTAATGCTAGAATGCTCACTGGAATGCATAGATCGAAGAAAAAACAAAATTATTCTTCCCCCCCCCCCCCATCCCCATGTATTTCTTGTCAAAAATATTACACTCAGAAGAGTTTTAGACCTGTGGGTGCTTGGCTTAGGTTTCATCTAAGTAATTCAGTAGTAAACTAAATTTTATGTCGTCAAAAAAAGGAATTTAAAATATAGAACACTATGAAGACATTAAGAGTCGTTTACACAGACTTAAATGGTAAGTAATTAAGTGACTTAATAGTTAAGTGGATACATAGATAGTCAACCCCAGTCTATATTTTCAGTTAAGTAGGTAATATGTGTATGCACCAGAAGGTGTGGCCTTGTATTATCCAATGAGCATTCACTACTTTAAAAATGAACCTTGGTCACTGATAATTATAATATCTTCTGTTTATTAACGTTTAAATTAACACACACAATTACAACATTACATCCACAATTATAGCTTATTATTAAAGGTTAAAGTAGACAGTGAACGCTTAACAAAATTTAGATGCAGTTGGCAAGGATCCTTCGCCCTTGCAACACACATGTAGACTGTGTAATTTTCCACTTTTTTAATCCTCTTATCACACTTTCTCTTTTTTTCTATGCTCCCATGCCTTTTCACATAAGTCGTGTTTTCAATCATCACTCGGTGGCTGCTGCAACTTGATTACTTACATTCTGACAGTTTTTCCAGCACTTGACAACTTAAAATTTAGCTAACTTTGTTGAGGTGGACTTGACATAGAACTGCATCATAAAACAACAGTACTATATAATTATACGGTGATAGGAAGGTTCCTGTGAAATCGGCTTCTTAGCAAAATTCATAAGCTGTATAAAAACCATGAAGGGACAAATATCCAGGGTCTCTTTCATTGCAGGGAGGCATTATAAAGTTTGAAGTGCCAATAAAACCTCTGGACTGCAAAGGGTGTATCAAATACATAAAGGATAATAACAGTAATATATAAAGGGTATAGGCTAACAAATACAAAGAGTGAATGTATATATATATATATATATATATATATGTGAAGAGAACCATACTTAGGGCCTATTCACTGATAGAGTTTAACTACTACTACTACTTAACTGTACATGCACCTCATACACATTCCTCTGCGGAATTTCTAACGAATTGGCACATGCCGGATTGTGCGTTCTGAGTGTAGTGTGGTCCCTAACATAATTTAGATTGTTCAGCTGCACTTGTTTTAGTGTTTGTACTGCCATCTGTCTTCAATTTTCTGAAGTAAAGATGGAAATGCTTGACTGAGTTTAACTACAAATCGCAGGTTAAAGGGTTAGAGATCGAAACGGATTGGCTAAATTTGGGATTTTAACCAATCCGTATCTATCTGTAATCCTTTAACCTGCGATTGCAGTTAAATTTGGTCTGTGAACGCGGCCATTGATCTGTCTCTGTAAGGTTAGCATGACAGCACTTGTAATCAGGGTTATCTTTACACATATTGGTCCAGCTGGCACAAGGGTATGTAGAGAGGGCGGGGTCCCATGTACTCCTCCCGAATACATTAAAAATATGTAAGTAAAATAATTAAAATATTAGAAAAAATACATTCTTTTCATGAGGTTTCAATCAATATCTGTTGATTGAAAATACTTTTCTGAGGTTAGTAACTCAAACTTTGAGTGAAAGAGATTCTTTCAGTGGTGTTGTAGCTGCGGATGCTGACTGCTTCATCACACACAGTAATTTATAACATGCACCAGAATTGATTGAGAAATTAAAATTTCTTATATAATGCTCAAGACGAGCACCCACGGGTTTGAAACTCTTTCCCCAGCTACCTGGATCCAGCCAAGTGACCTCGTGTGTAAGGAATAACATTTTATCATCATGATTAATATTGAGATCTGACAATATGATTTTCAACGGCGAATATGCAAAATTAGTAAGTGGGTATGGGTCCCGAAGCATCACTTTGCCCGAGGGTCTTAATGTACTTTTATCAGAGTTATGCATGTTGTGTTATACTGATGCTGCCATCTTTCTTTCATATTTTAGGGTGAAAATGTCAAATGCAGATTTTCATGTTATCTAAGTTTGGTGTCACAGGTATATTACTATTTTAAAAACCACACATGCACCTCGTCCACATTCCTATTGGAAACTTCTTATGAATTGGAACGTAATGTAAGTGTTGTGGACCTGACGTGAACCTTGTTTCTGTTGTAACGCTTGTTATGAGTAGTGCTGACATCAATTTTTTCAACTATGAGTGAAGAGTAATAATTGAATAATTGCATCATAGTAGGCCTGTTACTTTCTGTGGCGAGACTTTTTAACGAGGAGATCGGCTTTCATTTGTGTCTCAAAGCTGAAAACCACAGCTAATACAGCTAATACTACTTAACCATACATGCACCTCATACACATTCCCCTATGAAATTTCTAATGAATCGGCACATGCCAGAGAGAGAATGTGTGTTCTGAGTGCATGTGTGGCCCTTATGTTGTCGAGTTTTCTTTTTTCGTGTTCATTCTGCCATTTGTCTCCCATTTTCTGAAGTAAAGATGAAAATGCTTGAATTTTCATATTATGTTAGTACAAGGGCGTAGCCAGGGGGGGGAGACTTGGGGGTCTGGTCCCCCCCCCCCCCCGAAATGTGAGAAAATGACCGAAAAAAGGGAAAAAGATGGCCAAATCTATTGTTCTGTCACTTTGGCCCCCCCCCCCGAACAAAATTTCTGGCTACGCCCCTGTGTTAGTATCATGTTGTAGGTCTGCCTGCTCTCTGCGGAGAAACTTTTTCCAATGCGAGACTGGCATTCACATCTCAAAGCTGGAAAACTGCAGCAAACCAACTTCAGCTGAACACCACAGTGCCGTCAAAGGGGTTAGAACCTAGATCCTCAGGACGAGAGAACAGCACGATGCCCACACGACTGCACACAGCTGACAACCGCACAAAACCAACTTCAGCCAACCACCACTGTGGTGACGGTGGGATTCAAGCCCAGGTCCTCGCAGCATGAGTCCATCACTATGACCACTTGATCACCATAGCAGCTGTGTGAAAGGTCTGCAGGGAGGCGTTTTCAAATGAGAGACCGGCTCGCATTAACACCTCGAAGTTGGAAAACTGCAGAAAACCAACTTCAGTGGCGTGGTGGTGAAATGCTTGTCTTCCACCGTGAAGGTTGCGGTCAGGTCCCAGGTTCGAACCGGCGGAAGAAACAAGAAATTTTTCCCAACGGGCTTGAGTCGAGTCAACCACCGACAGATGGCGCCTTTTCAACCTACCTCATTAATGGGTCTAGGTCAATTCGTCGCGATCAACTTGTCGCGCGACAATTCGTCGCAATCAATTTGTCGCAGCGTCAATTCGTCGTGCTACAAACTCGTCGCGGTACAAATTTGTCGCAGAGTCAGTTCGTCGCGGTACAAATTTGTCGCAGAGTCATTTCGTCGCGGTACAAATTTGTCGCAGAGTCAATTTGTCGCGGTACAAATTTGTCGCAGAATCAGTTCGTCGCGGTACGAATTTGTCGCAGAATCAGTTCGTCGCGGTACAAATTTGTCGCAGAGTCAGTACGCCGATCAAATAAATTTTCAAAATTCAGTTTTCATGGTATTCATGCCACACTTCCCGCTTTCTGGCGGGATCTCCATTTCTCGCAGCGAGGGGCGTTGGGCGAACACACGAAGATGATAGATAAGTTATGATAAAATAAATTTTTAAAATTAAATTTTCACCGTATAAGCCGCACTCCCGCTTTCTGGCGGGATCTCCATTTCTCGCAGCGAGGGGTGTTGCGGGAACACACCAAGATGATAAATTAGGATCAATGCCCATCCCAAAGCACAATTTGCCTAAGGGGTCATTTAAGTATTACGTCAGGATCGGGGAGGGAGTTTCGGATTTGTTGACTTTTGATGGCGGGGGGGGGGGGGTTGAAGGTCGCTTACGTCATCAACCACCCCTTTTTGAAGATATGAAATATTCTAAGCTGCTGGTGAAATTTTGCTGACAGGGGAGGGGATGGGGGTCAGTGTTTTGCTGATTTTTGCTGACAAGGGGGAGGGGGTCAAAAATGGCTGAAAATCTGCTTACGTAATACTTGAATGGCCCTAATTCACTATTGAATATGTATCTGCCATGTAGAGAATACATCTTTGAGGAATTTTTTACCGACAATATATCTAAGGCTAGCATTACACTATGAAAGTGTTCTAAAAGTCCTTTTATAAAACTTGAAAAATTCAACCAATAAGATTATCGGTTGCATTTGCTCGAATGTAACCTATGAACTTTATTGGTTGGATTTTTTGAGTTTTTAACTTGAGCAACTTATCCGGTGCAAATTAAATTTTGAAAATGTATGTGATCGCAATTTATCATCTCGGTGTGCGCCCCAACTCCCCTCGCTACGAGTAATGGAAATCTCGAGAGAAAGCGACAAGTGTGGCTTATCCGGTGAAAATGAAATATTAATTAAATTAAATTATTAATTATTTCAGGTTCTTGTGGAGATACTGTAGTGGTTAATGTTGGTGGGAGTCTCGAGTCCACATGGGACAGATACAAGTTTACACTTAAAGAGAGCCTCCGCTGTGCTGTAATTTGGGGAATATCATAAACACCGACATTTTTTTACAGAATTTTAAAATTTTATCATAGAAAAAATGATTTTTTTAACATTTACAATAATTGAATAATAAAACATTAATATCAATTGTAATTTTAATTTCGATGTAATTTCGATGATTTTTTTCGAAATGACAAAAAAAAAATTTAATAAACTGTGTGCATTTCTTGATGGAAAAAAACTTTTCTTCATGTTTATTTTTTCACGTATGTGACAAAAAACCTACATACAGATCGCGTGACGAGTTGACTCTGCGATAAATTGACGTCCCGACGAATTGGTTACACGACAAATTGTCACTGCGACGAATTTGTACCGCGACGAATTGGCTCTGCGACGAATTTGTACCGCGACGAATTGGCTCTGCGACGAATTTGTACCGCGACGAATTGGCTCTGCGACGAATTTGTACCGCGACGAATTGGCTCTGCGACGAATTTGTACCGCGACGAATTTGTATCGCGACGAATTGGCTCTGCGACGAATTTGTACCGCGACGAATTGGCACTGCGACAAATTGATGCGCGACGAGTTGAGCGCGACAAGTTGAGTGCGACAAATTGACCGGCTACGCTCATTAATGGAAGTAAATTGCAGTATAGCGATATGGCCGGAATTCGTGTGTGGGGTGAAGTAGGAGGCGTCAAAGTGTGTTAGACTAGTGAGTGATCATCTAGAATCTTGCATAAGAAACTCTGACTTCTGAATTGATTCTGGGGGTGCTCTGACGCGTGATACAAAACAATGTGGGTGCTCGAGCACCTCCGGCTCCGACGCCACAGAGTGGGACGGTCCTACTTGCGTTATAGGGCACAATTGAATAAAAATGAAATCAAATTAAATAATTCATAATGGAAAAGATATCTTGATTTTTGAACTGATGGATCTCACTTGTCTTGATTAAAAATGTAAACAGCATAATGGTCATAAACATCAGTTTCAATTTCTTCGTTTTCAGAGGAGGCTTCCATTTGTTTACCAACACACCATACCTACAGATATGTGGATGATTCTTGATCGTGGTTTTTTCGCCTTTTTTTGAGTTTTTTTAAAACAAAATTTAAAAAAATTTAACAAATATAGTAAAATATAAGTAAATTATGTTTATTTTCAGATTTCGATCTTAGGTAAAAAATATTTTTTCATCCCTATCTTCCGAAAAAATAGATGATTTTTTTCATAATGAATAGGAAAAAAAGAAGACATAAACTATAGCTATCTTCATAACTGCCTGTGGTCGGGTGTTACTGGCGATATGTGTTTATAAAGACAAGAGAAAAAAAACATTTGGAGTTTGTTGTCAAAAGTTTTCAGTCTTTAAATTTGTTCTGAATTGTTAAGTCATCCGTCTGTCGTTTTACGAAGTCATGTCGGATCACAGAAGACGTCGGATGAAGTCCGATGAGGATTCGGAGGATCCGTCATCCGAGTCTGAAGCCGTAGATGATGTTGAGGCTAAAAATAGACCCTCCAAGGGATCGCACAAAGTGAGATATATATCATACTTAATTTGGTTTTTTTTACTCTTTTCTTCTGCAATTGGAGTCATCAACGACTGTTCGTATTCATTGTGGACTCGGGTCAATTTCGCACGTGTATCAAGACCCATCTTGTTAACCTTCGAATGAATGGGTTCAATGCATCCTAGTACTTTGCAGGTGTGGATCCAGGACGATGTGTCGGAAGGGGCAAATTGTATAAATTTGTTGGATCGTCCCGTATTGGCTAAGATCCCATAAGCGGGGTTGTGCCAAATTTGGCTGTTTTTTTTGTCGCCAAGTTATTACCTTGGCGCTTTGGCTGTTTCAAAATTTTTCATTGCTGACAAAAAAAATGGTTATCGAGCCAACGTGCTAACCTTATCTATTTTAGCAACATTTTCAAAGCGCCCTTGTTATCGCATCGCCACCGTCTTAGGCTATCGCTCTTTCTCTCATCATTATGCATGCTCTGTTTATTAATTTTTCGATTGTTTTCATGGATGATCATTCTAGAGTCGAAAGAAAGAACTCTCCAATTTGTGACTGAAGTGGGAATTATGCCAGCGAAAGAAGCAAGCGTTTCTTGTCTAGCATGTGCAGTGAGAGATCCAACAGCGATTGCAGCATGAAATCTGGTTGTCATTGAGTATGCAGGAGCACAAAAATCAGATGTAATGGGTCGGCCAATCCTGTTACTAATACGTTCTTCAGTGGATTCATAATTCCTCTTCTTGATGTACTACTTCACCAAACACCAACTCTGGCCATATCGCTATATTGCAATTTACTGCCATTAATGAGATGGATTGGAAATGAAAGTGTTGCCTATCTGTGTTTGCCTCAAGTTTGTTAGGGAAAATTTCTTATCTATATCCTCTTTGGGTTTGAACCTGGGACCGTGGTAGACGAGTATCTTACCACCACACCACTCTGGCCCCTCTTGATATACTATCAATTGTATTTGCGTTTGCAATAAGATTGCCCATAACGTTCGTTCTGACTCAAGGTAAGTCAGTGAAATAAGAGGTGAGCCTATTATTTTTCCAGAAACTGTTACAGATTATTTTAATTTTTGTCATGAGGTGGTGGCCTCGCATAGCTATTGAAAATTGGGTGGTCTCAGCAAGATGATACAACTTAACGAGACATTTTTGACACACCAAAACTAAGAGAGAGGACGCATTACTGGTGACATGGCCATGGTTGTTTTCAGCATACACTGCAAAGAAGGTCCATCTTTCTAGGACAATGGTAAAAGCAGGCATTATTTGTGGCCTTGTGTAAAACATTTCTGTCATGAACAAACAAGTGACATTTGTACTGATTCAGCAAAGCATATGTTGGAATTGATAACTTTTTTAAAGATGCGCCAACGAACCACAAGAAAGAGGGACTTTATTTTGGCAACAGACAAAAGCAACACCATCAAGGATTTGAAGAATCAAAATAAATTGCTTATAAAAAACGTTAAAAGATATGCGTAAGAACTCTTTACACCGTTATGGTGGTATATTTTTATCGATGGACACGATTGGATTTTCTAAAAACTGACTTGTAAAAGCTAATAGGTTTTTGTAAGGCATAAAATCTGTATCCCGGTTACGGAAAAAAAAACAATTAAAACTTGACAAACATCAGTTTGCCAGGTACCGAGTCGGAAGGTATCGAACAAGTTATGCTCGTAAAATGCATACTGGTTGAAAAAAAATTATGATTCTGATGATGCCATATTTGATGACTGCAATGAATCATCACTGTAATTGGTGTCAGCTTTCTCAAAATCAATTAAGACCATACACGGTGGTAATTTGTATTCCTTGTGTAATAATCCTTTCTAAGTCCCTGATTGTTTGGTTGTGATCCATTGTACTGAATCCACTAAATTGCCTTTTGATATAAATAAAGTGACCTGAGGAATTGTAGATGAAGATCGCTGGGGAGGTGGGTGGCATTCATGCGTGGGGTGAGGGAGCTGCAAGTTCCATTATCAGCTGTTTTCAGAAAGAGTGCCCTGGCCTCATGGCCTGAAGCCAAAATCCTAAAGATCGAGGACTGGGGGGTGCGTACCAGAGGGCTCAGGACACTTAAAATTTGAGCCTTCTGGCGCGGTGCTTCAGTTTTCTCCAGCATGGCCCAACCCCATAGTGCTTATATCCCCCATGGGACAGGTCCTGGACCATGTCTAGCTCTACAGTACAGTCGATGGGCAAGACTTCTTAACAAGTATATCTGCTTGCATTCACGCTTCGAAGTTGGGAAAACAAACTTTAACTGATTATCAACTGTGCTGCTGGTGGAGTTCGAACCTGTGTCTTCATGAAGCAAGCCCATCATTATGACCACACGAGGGTGCAGTGGCAATGCACTCACTTTGCTTTTACTTTTCTTATTTATTTTTTGCCCATAAACAGACCAGTTAAGAAATCATCGCTGCAGCCATCCACCAAGAAAGAGATACTGATGCTGTCATCTGTTGTTTAAATACAAATATGATACTGATAGAAAAGTATGAATTTCAATAATTTGCAACAAACTAATGCATGGCTACTGCTGAAGCTAATTGATGATTTTCAATGTTAAACAGTAGGCCTATCAGTTGGGTTTACTGTACAAATTATTCATACCAACATTGCATTGATAGAGCAATGTTATTTTTAAATGGCATAGATGTACAGAAATTATAATTAATAATTTGACTAAAAAAATAGTTGATTACTCTTATCCAGGACCATAGATGTAAACTTGTATTTGGCCTATGGGCCCAAGTCTCTCCTCCCCCCCCCCCTAATATTTGTCACCATCTCCATAAAACCTACAGAAATATTGGGTTTGATCCCTCTAAATATTTCCAAAATATGGCAATGGCCTAGACTCAATTTCGATATGGGGGAGGGGACAGCTTGGACAAAGAAATTTGGTGTGTCCCCTGTAACTAAAGTCAAATATGTTTGGTTAGTCAGTGGATATATTGTTCAAACTTTCGCCCCCCATCCAAAATGATCATGAGGGCCTCAGGCAAATGCTATATGAAAATTTTCATTTTTTTAATTTAAAAAAATGCAAAACAACTTTTTTGCATCCCTAAGAATTTTTGTTTCAAACCGCCACCGTATTTCTCTATCAATAATGTATTTTATATAATATGTTTTTGATATGAAATTGAAATCTTGATCATTTGTGTATGATCTAATAGTTGTCTGCGTAGTATATGCAGGGTGTCCTGTAAGCCTTATTTCGTCTTTATCTGACCAACTCTTTGTTGTAGATGTAGGCCTATCTTTCCAATTTAAAAAAATGCTCAAAATCTGTTCAGGAATCACTCTGTACCAGTTTTGAGAGATAAAATATGACATATCACAAAATAAATCTAAATTTTCTAAAGTTCTCTCTGTCCTTTAACTTCCAATTCAAAAGTTTTTGTATTGCCTTTCCTGTGGCCAACGAAAATAATTTTGCGTTTTCAAGTTCAATATTTGCTGAGATATTTAAATTAAAAATCAGGGGGAAAAGAACAGCATAAACTAATGAACAACGCTTCGTTTCCTCATTTATGCTGTTCTTTCCCAGCTTTTCTCTGATTTTTCATTTTAAATATCCCAGCGAATATCGAACGCAGAAATGTGGAATTATTTCTGTTGGCTTCAGGAAAGATAGGGCAACAAATTTCGAATTAGAAGTTAAAGGAGGAGGGGGGGTTATAAAAATTTAGATTTTATTTTATTTTATGACACTATTTTTACTCTCAGAAGTGGTTCAGAGTAGTTTTTGAACATCTTTTGAGCATTTTTTAAATTGGAGCTATACTTCTAGTATGAATAGTTGATGGGATAAAGGCTGAATTATGACTTACAGGACACCCTGTATGGCATGAATATCTATGGGGGCCTTTTTACTAAATGATGCATGATGTCTTTTTTTTTCTTATGAAACCAGAATGTACGGAATAGCGAAGATGATTTTGAATCCCCAACTGAGTTGATAGATGAAGAGGGCGGGGAAGAAGGAATTGCAGAGCCAGAAGAAGTTAGTGAAGGGTTTCTAGGGGGAGAACTGAGTGAAGATGCGTCTGACGAAAATGAAGAGGATAGAGCCGCTGCCTTCAATGGAGTTGGAAATGAAAGTAAACAAGAAACAGCGGAAGATGGAGATGACGAAGAGGAGGATGATGATGATGAAGATGAAGGATGTGTTGAGGAAGAACGGCAACAAGGTGATGGAGAGGTAAGTTTTGTGATGAACTGTAAGAGAATTTCTCAATTTTTTTTAGTTGCAGTGTATACTATTGCATAGCTGCCAAGTCTCCCGAATTTTTCGGGAATCTCCCAAATTTTAGCTTCATCGCTCGACCTCCCGAAAAGTTCTTAAATCTCCCGAATTTTTACGAAAATCACAAAAATCCCTAATTGTCCCTAAAAATTTCCTACTTCATTAAAAAAAATCCCCACTTATGAAAACAATCCCTAAGGAATTTCTTGTGGGGCATGAGGCCTCTTTTTTTCCCTTTCGAAATGATGTCACACGTCGTAAATGGGGAAATTCCCTTTTTAAGGAAGTTTTACAAACCCTCTGATGGTAACAAGAAAGTTCTTTGTCTTATCGTGCAGGGGAATGGCTTAGCAGCCAATAGTCCTGGATAATAATTAAATATTATAGTGACGCTCATATGGTCAAAATTTCTTTTGTTGAAGTTACGTATGTGCGATATAACAAAACATGAATACTGATAAGCAAAAATATATTTAATCAATTTTAAAGATACTTATTCCGATGAATTTCCTTTCATCAAACGTTCCAGAAGAGGGCCGACTTTTCCTTTTTGTACAAGTTGTGTTACGGACATAAAGATCGGGCATGGAAAGACTGCCATCATCACTCGTGAAATGGAAAAAAAAATCAAGCAAGTGTCACAAAAAATCGGTGTTCTTCAAAAATTGACGGTTCTTTCCTTCATCTTCCGATGATTTTGGGGTCATTCGCGCAGAATGTTTGTTCACAGCGTTTCTGATTGAACACAATATTTATTTTTACATCATTGAAGTTTTGGCCTCCAATTTCACTTGTTTTTCGCGTAGGAATTTTATTCCCAAGGGTTTAACTTCCATGTGTGTCAAATCCCTATTTTAATTTGACTTCAGTTTTTGAGTAGGGATTTTATTCCCTACACTCTAACTTTTATGTTTGGAAAATCCCTATTTTATTTGGAAAAATCCCTATTGTATTTATTAGGGAGTGGTTTTAGCATAAAATACGGGTTTGCGCGAAAATCTCCCGAATTTTAATTTTCAAAAGTTGGCAGCTATGCTATTGGAACAAGAAACATAATATAAGTAATAATCCTTAAGTAATTAATAAAATACGAAAAATTGAAAGCTCTGCCCTTGAATGCATCTGTCTGATAAGCCATGAGGTTTATTAGACAGATGATAATTTTTTTCTATTAGTCCTATCAACTTGACCCTGAACAAAGAAGGTTTGGAAATGAACAAGCACTTGTATCAACTCTTTTTCTAGGAAAAGGACAGAAAATACCTATATTTATTATTAAACTCCTTATGCCAGCGCTGGTAAAAAGATGAGATTTCTAATTCTTCAAACAGGTGTCCTAAAAGCATTCCAGTGAATTTGTTCTTAAACATAGTTGATGCATCTGGAAATCTCAATATAAATTACAAATGAGATGCCAACTTCAAAAAAATTACCAGCGTTTAACTTTAAACTAATACAGTGATACCTCTGCTAATGATAACCTTGGCTTATGAGTGTTTCAACTAATGAAGATTTATATCTTGGCTAAGAAATGTTTTAGTAGATGTGGATTCTCACACACACACATTTGCTAACATAACACGGCTGCATTGTGAGCTAAATTTTCTTGCCAATCATTATCAAAATTGCTATTACCCAAGCCAGATTAATCAATATATACAAATCGGGATCACTTTCCAGATATATATCGGTTTATCTTTCAAAAAGATTTTTAACTTTAAGAACTTTTTAAAAAAGCCAGCCTAGAGAGACTCAAATGTTTTCCATGCATACAAGTAATTCATACTGCTAGCACCGAGCTCAACAGTGTGAACGTTCTAGGAGCTTATCTTTTCTATTTGCATGTATGAGGCAGAGAAATGAGCTAATCACATCACATAGAGGAAGTAGTCCTGAGAGAGATTTCTGGGAATCCATGATCTTATGCAAAAAAACTGTCATTGTTTTTCCGTGCTATATACCAAATATATTTTGCAGAGGAGTCTGTGGCCTTGGTTTTATTGGCACAAAAGGTCCATGGAACCCAGAAGGTTAAAAACCTCTGACATCTGTTTCTCACCTTCATATAAATTCTCCATTAAATTATGAATTTTTTTATGGCAGACTCTTGTCAATTTTTGTTATTTTCCCCATAGTAGACCTACTTAGTGTTTCATAAAAGACTTTGGACAGTACTTGGAATGATTTAAACAATTTTCTGTTTTTGATGTTTTGGCTAACAAATGTGATCTTTGATGAGTTATCTTTCTTAGCTAAGTTGTTACACTACTATGTTAATCAGAAAGCTTGTTATTGGATTGGTTATATGTTAGTGAGGAAAATTTCATTTTGCTAGCACTAGAAAAATGGCATTTTTCTCAGATGATCATTGCTGCTCAGCAATGGTAATATTTTTTTAATGGGGCAGTTTATGGTTGTATATTATGTTCCTTTTTATTATTGTTTATATAGGAATGTTCACCCTCAGCTGAAAAGGAATTGGACTTTGATGAAGATCGCCGTAATCCACAATATATTCCAAAGAAAGGCACATTTTATGAACATGATGACAGAAATATAGAAGAACTTGTCAAAGAAAAAGAACCTGAGAATAGGTATAAAAAAATGTTTCCACTATTTCATTGAGAGGTGGTTTCTGATTTGAAAATTTTAGTCTGCAGCTCAGGACTACTCAAATTTATTTAACCTTCATCAAAATACTACTGCTACTAAACCACTCATGCACCTTGTCCATACTCTTCTAATAATTTCTAATGAATGAGTACATGTCAAAATGTGTGTATATATGTTGTAAACCTAACATGAAGTTGGTTTCTGAGGAATGCTTGTTGTGTTGCTTGTCAAGTGCTGTCTTCTGAACTTTGAAGCAGACAATTCAACTTTTTTTTTAGATTTTTAAAATACTGATATTGCATGAAACAAACATGTTAATATTTTTCCAATGTTTCATTCACACAGGTGACAAACAGTTATTCTTTTCTATTGCAGGGTTCTTAGCAACCTGAAAAGTCAGGGAAATAAATGAAAAAATGGGAATATAAAATATTTGGCAAAAGTCAGTAATGTGTAAAATATTCGGCAGAAGTCAGAGAAATATGTAAATATTTTATAAAAGTTCTGTGAAGGGGGAAAAAAACTTGGAAACAAAAATACGAAATTTGGAAGGTTAAGATTTTGAATTATATTTCTTTCTTCCGGAGTTCTGGGCAAGGAAATTTTGATTAAGAAAATGATCAAACAGATTTTGCTGAGAACTCTGTATTGAGGTAATTTTTATGTTTTTTTATTTAAGTTTTGTTCCTGAATATGTGTAGACAGTACTTGTGCTGTCACATACATTCGAGAAAGAATGAAGTGTTAGGTCTATAGTAACAACTAAGATAAAACTAGATCTCCATTTTGTCCAGAGCTCACCATTAAAGCTGTTGCCAATCCAACAATCTATACTCATCCGATCAGAGCAGTGCAAGTCAAACTGGAAAAATGTGTGAATACGGATCTCATGTTCTGGTCAGACATCGCAAGAGTCATTTTTCTTCTAAATGGCTGCCACTGATGCTTATGAAATCTCAGAAAGAAAAAAAAATTATCAGTGTCAGCCTTTTTTTGCTATTTCAAAAAATTATGACCGAAAGGCTTGTGTCTAGTTCAGTTTGTTTCCCATCTCTTAATGCTGAAATGTTTCATTTGAATAATATTGTGTTGGGAGAAAAAAAATCTAATTATATATTAAGATGATTTTCTCTATTAATTTTTTTAATCAATTTTCATGCTTATATTTAACAATACTTGTAATTTTCTTCAGGGACAAAAAGAAGAAAAAACTATGGCTTGATGAAGGCAAATGGGGTCATGATAGATTCAGGGCAGATGAACAAACTCCCAAATCTCGTGATGAGATTGTTCAAGTCTACGGGTATGATATCCGTAATGAAGACTGTCCTCCCCGTGCTAGGAGGAGGAGGAGATATGGGTTAGTTATGCATCCTTATGAATTTCTTTATTATGCAACCATTATTAAAATCTGTGTTAAAATAAATTATACCCTTTCCATTGCTGACCTATGTAAGTCAATTCTTGATAAGATCAACCAAATATCTGTTTAGGTCAGAGTTTTTACTTGGCCTCAAAACCTTCAATATTATAGGGTAGTCTGGTAAATCAAACTAATAGTAATGACTTTTTCTATTGCCCACTACGTATTCAACTATTCAAGATTTTACTGTAGTATATGCTATGAAAATATAACCCAGGTTTTATTATATTGATCTATCATGATTTAAAATATTAAGCCAAGATTTTGATAAATACTTGATTACTTTAGGATTAAGAATAACATTTATGCAATTTTATTATTTATTTATTTTTATTTTTTTTGTAATTTTTAGACGTGGTCCAACAAAGTATGATCGCAACTGGAAAGATGAAACAGCATATGGCAAAGAACGAGTAATAGGAACCTTCAGAGGTAGGCCTAGAGGAGGTAGAGGCAGGGGTCGTGGCAGAGGACCATTTCGTGGAAGAACAACATACATGAATTCAAGTAGAAAGACCTCAGAAGATGCTGATAAATCAGAACCTGAAAATGACTCTTTTGAAAGACAGCCTGTACCCAAGCCTATTCAAAATAATAATATTCATAGTAGTTCCAGTGGATGGGACAGAGAAGATGATTTTGTGAAGGAATCAATTGAGTTCAAGCCGATTTTAGATGCTACAGAGTTCCCATCACTGCCCAAAGAGAATGTGAAGGACCATTCTCCAGATCGCACTGTATCTTATAATAAGCAAAACCAGTTGACTGTTAAAGTAGAAGTACCATTGCCTAACAACAACAACAACAACAACAACAATAGTTCTGTGAAATCTCAAACTTTTGAAAATTCTAATCTCACTAATAAAGATCCATGCTTTGATGATTCTTCACCACGAAGAGGGAAGCTGCCTCCTTTTAGGGGCAGGGGCACTGGCTCTTATAAAGTTGCTTATAAAAGGCCTCCTAGGGGAAGTTTGAGAGGCAGGCGTGGAAGTCTCACAGGACGGTTTAACAATAGACATTCTTATCGACCCAATTTGGCACCTCGTTTAATGGACAAACAGATCCGTGCAATTAATTCCCAAATAGATCGATTGACACTCAATGACAAGGATGAGGACTTTGTTTTACAGCCTGAATGTCTTGAAGCTGAAGAAGGAATTCAAGAGCAAAGTATGTTTTTTTTTCTCTTCCTTTTTTTTTAATTTTCTTTAGTCAGACACCCCCCCCCCCCCCCCCAAATATAGCATATTTCCCTGCATTAGCCAACATGCCAGGAAACATCAGGGGAGACCAATATGCCGGGAAATTTGAGTCAATGATTCAAAAAAATTCTAAAGTTTATAGACTTCAAGAATCTATTGAATGGACTGACTTGAGCTTGTCTCTTCTCTGCATTTCAGGATCCTCTATGTTGGAACTGCATTGGAGTACTGCAGGGAATTATGAACAAAGCTGGACTTCACTTTTCTTCATGATAGAATTTACATCTAAAATTTTAAAATCTCCATTTTTTCCCTGTTGAAAGCACATTGAATTTGTGTTTCTCAACCATTTTGTAGTATTCTCAACTTGAAACCAAAAAAAAAAAAACATTTACTCATGGCACATACAGTGACACACTACTCTACTTTTTTTTTTCTTTTTCCAGATGTAATATCATTTCTTAACCCAAGTCTGTCCTCCCCCATGACTTAATTCAATATTGATTGTCCCCCGCCATTTACTTCATATTCCCTCTCTATTTTATTAGTGTCACATACATATAAGTGGCAATAACCATTATTATATAATGGGGTTTTTTTCAACTAAGCCAGTCATATATTTTATGTTCAATTTTCTTTTTCTTTTTTTAATTACTATGTTATTTTCAGAAGTTATTCAAAGTAACAAAGGAAATGAGCTCAGCAATGTCAATGTTGCAATTTCATCATCGTCAAAGGCAGAAGATTCTTCAAGTAGACCAAAACGATATTCTTCCTTAAGACAAAGAGGTGTGCAGGAGACCACTGCTTATCAACCTGCTCAGTCCTCCGTACCCAGCTTACCACCTCAACATAATCCTTATTTTGAAGCAGGTTTGTTGTTGCAACAAATTAATAAATAACTTTTGACAGAGCTTGATAAATCCTGTGTGCCAGATCGCATTGCTTATAGCTTCTAAGCAATTTTTGGCCAGAACCATTTTTTTTCCTTCCTGATTTGTCATGCTCTGGCTTTTAGTATAACGTATTTCCTTATATAAAGTAAAATCTTGTTTCAAGTGCTTTTTCTTTCCAGAAACCAGTGATACCTCAGCTAACGAAGATTCAGGAATCGCATTCATTAGCAGAAACATGCTTTTCCATAGATTTCTATGGAAAGTTTAATTCTTTCCAGACATGGCCCAAAATTACAAATTAACTTTTGTAAAATACTAAGAAGACTTAGTTTCCATTAAAAAAATAGTAACTGATTAGGTCTGAGATAAACAACTGCACAATTCAATGAAAGAGAATTTAAAAAGAAGATCATCTTCCTTTAAAAGGAATGAAACATCATTTTATTTTACACTATGTGTGATGCAGTTGAGTTGCTGTGTGAGGTGGTATGCTATTTAATATAGTCACCTCTATTCTCTCTCAGATACATGCAGATAAAAAAAAATAAGTTCCTAGAATGTCTAGACTGGTCAGCTTGTCAATAATAGTTCTACCATATGCACTAAAACCATTCAAGTCTAAAGCTTTTTTACATGCATTTTTTTAAGCCTAATCATTCATTTAACATAAAAGGGCTCAAAATGCTTCTGAAAGAGGAAAAAGAGGTATATCTGGAAATGATTCCAATGTGTAATTCATTTGGATTCATATCAATTTCCATGTGAATTTTGCTCACCCCACACAGCTGTTTTGTAAGTTAGCAGATGCATACATATAGACTAAAATGTTATTCAATCGAATTTTCTTTCATTAACTGGGGCAGAAAAATATTGAAAAAAATATTTATTAGCAAAGTCATTTGTTACCTGAGGTGTCACTGCATATATTGTAGGGAAAAATTTCATTTGACTTTTCTATACATTTTTCTACTGTTTAATGCTTGTTTATCTTTTTCGTCATCACAATCAGAAGTTTATGTTATCATATTTTAATTTATAATTTCAGTTATATATATATTTTTTTCTATGTTTTATTTGCAAGAGGGAAATCACTCATGTGATTTTTGTCCTATTAAATTATGAAAATGCATGTTTTTGAAATTTTTATTTTGTGTTCTTTATGGAAACATTGAGAGCAAATGAGTTTTTTTTTTTTATATTAGGCTATCAACCAGCTATGTATACTACTGATAGCACAGTTGCAAGTAATCACCCACAGTCCAATGGCAGTCCTCCTATCATCAATCCTCCCCAATACCAGACTTATAATTATCAAGAGAGCTATGGTAAATATACTTTGTTGCTATTCTTTGCAATCTGGTAGCTTTTGTATGCTGTTCAAATAGATTTGGTACTGCTTATTTGATTTAAGAAGTCTTATTTCCAGTCCCATTTTTCTCCCTTGTAGAAACATTTCCCATTTCAGTTTTTTGCTCGATACATTTGATTTTATAGTACTGGTAAAAGGATTAAGGGGGGGGGGATTCGTTGTGTATCAAATTTAGTTCGAAATTATATTTGAAAGTGTTTTTAATTGTTCCTAAATTGTTTTGTAGATTTATTACCATTCAACTATTAAAGATATATTCATACCTATCAATACTAATTGTGCTCATAGACTGTAACTTAAAATGTTTAAATAAAAATCTCACATTCAAAAACAATACATTAAATTTGCAATGCTGATATTTGTGATGTCACAAATTTTGGAAGAACCTGACTTCTCTTTATGTTAGTATATTAACGTAAGCTTTTTCATAAAACAATAAAATGTAATACTTTTATGGAGATTTTAAATTTATGAATAAATTATATATGTTCCATCCATTTATCAATTCAAATGGTTGAGTGATTTTTCTTCAGTAAAATACTCGTTAAAACCCTAAAAATTCCAGATTGTAAAGCAGTGTTTCTCAAACTTTTGGTACCTGCGGCTCTTTTGCTCAATCCGTGGCTCATTTGTGACTCCCCAGAATAGTTTAGTAGGTAGTGTATTTTATGAAAGAACCCACTTCAAATCGTAAATAGGCTCACAAATCAATATCTCCAGCTAGGCGTGATGCACACTTTAAAAACCGCTGTTGTAAACGGAAGTACCTAAAATGTAGTGTATGTTACACACACAAATGTTTTCAACTTAAAAATCTCCATCGGTGATTAAATTAGTTACAGTGAGATATCAATAACTTTTGATGGTCACTCTCGTGTCAGTTCCTTCTAAAACCAGTATTGATCATCTAAGGTTTTTTTTGTTGGTGTTTTCTTGCCAATACAGCCTCAATTCTTACTTTAAAAATTTTAATTAGAATTATTATGATGTAATTCATACTAAGATTAGTATGGAAACTCGGCAAATATTTTGTGCAAAGCTTTTCCATTATTGGCTGCCTTTATTGTGTAAGCTTTGCTAGACTTTTTGCTTTATTTGTTGTATGTGTCATACTGCAATTAAACTTATTTAAAAATAGACTTGCGAGGGATCAACTATATTTTTTCACATTCATCAAGTTTGTGCATTATAAAAAGTTTCTAAAAAATTTGGTCATTGTATAGCAAAACTCAGCATGATTGTTAGTTATATGTATCAGTTGGTGTCAGTTTAGTCCAAAATATTTTGAACGTCAGAATTTAATATTTTTACGACCAATGTTCTCAATTGGGAACATGCGTTTGATTAATAAAAAAAAATTCTCTTTAATAAAAGTTTTTTTTTGGGGGGGGGGGATCATATAACGCCCTAATTATTCCATGTGAAATGAAGTATTTGATCTTAGTTAGATTTTTTACATTTAAGCAATTTTTTTCCTTTTTTATTGCATGTTTTTTTTTTAGTTAAATCTTTTCTTTCAGTATGTACAGTATTTGCCAGCGTATTACTTGCACCTCCATATTAGACACACCTATTTTTTGTACATCTTGTTCTTCAAGTTTGCCAACACTTAGGGCTGGTGTGTAAAATGCGCCTTTTTTTTCAAACCTAATTTTGAAGGGAAGAAAGTGTGTCTTATACGTTGGCAAATACAATGTATTTGTAGCCATGTTACTGTTATTCCACTTGAATGAAACTGAGGTGAGTTTATTTGATGTTCCAGCTCTACGACTGCCAATGAGCACCACGCCTCCTCGGCTTTTCCCTCAAGTGACACTTCCAGCTCCACAAACCTTAATAGCTCCAACACCACCGTGCATCACTCCGAATCCGGGTATTATCAATTACCCAGCTCCTCCACCCCCACCCTCAACAGCATATCCACAGTTTACATATCAGCAGTACACTGCTCCACCTCCGCCACCTCCACCCCCTCCTGTGGTAAGCATGGGTTTTTCTATTTGTATATCCCTTGTGTTGTGCATATGCTTTTGTGTTTGCTTTACTTTTTATGTGTAGGCTTTGCGTAAATGTTTGGAAAGTTATGCTTTTGCTTTGCTGATGATCTGAATTTCAGAGATTGTACTTTTAAGACAAAAAAATCAATTTATTTTGATCATTTCCACTAGAGTATATATGCTTCTGAAAACATAAATAAAAATTATTGATCACTGACAGTAAACATTCATTTTCAACAAATGAATGTTTAGGAATGTTGATGATATTATCTAAACGTCTAAAATGATTGAAAAGTTTGTGATACCATGAGTTCTTGAGTTATAAACCTCTCAATTGTTAAGTTATAATTAGTCATAATCCAGATTATGAACAAGAAACATTTGTTCAAAAGGCTTCAATTCGCGAGTAAATATTTTTCTTATGAGCCAGAAATATTCTAAAGAAGCTGATTGAACAGACATAGCTGAACACTTGAAAATCGTTCAAAGCCATCAGTTGTTGTCATGCAATAGTGTAACTGATTTTTCTTGTGCACAAAACTATATCTGTTCTGCTTAGAGAGTAATGTACGGTATCTGCTAATTTATTTTTGTGCAAATACTAATAAGGCTGAGTTACTTATGGAACAACTTATAAATTTCTGTTATTTTAAATTGGAAAGTTAGCTTTCTATGATAAAAGTCTTTTTATGGTAGAAGTAATTTCCAGGAATAAATTAAAACTCAGAACTCAATGTACCACTGCATATTTTTTTTTTTGTTTTTTTTTGTTTCATTTAAAAAAATATACATGTATGACTACATCCACACAAGTCCTTCATTTATAGTTTTGAATAATATTTTTTATTTTTCAAAACCTTCTTGAACCCTGTAATAAAGAGAAGGGGAGTTTTCTTCATTTTATTTTCTAATTAAAGGTATTTTTTATGAAAATTTCTATTTAGTTAGAGGAAACCCACATCTATATTCCAAAAATTATCAAGTGCAATTTGTTTCCGCTGAAGTCAATAGATTCTTGTTGGGTACATAACATTATAGAATGCACTGGCAAATGTCACTATGCTGTATCAGGCAATCAATTGATTGTTTAGAAAAATTAGAATATGAAGGTGATGTAATATATGGGATGCATTTATCTCAAAGAGATAAGACAGCAATGATTGTGACCTGGGCACTGTGAACCAATGTATGCCTAAATTTGTTTACACCTTTTATGCAGTGAAATATTGTTATTTATGTGGTGTGTATCACTTAATAAGTGTTTTAAATTATACTATAAATGTGATTATGATTTTTTTCCTTCTTAGTCTCAGCCTCCGGATCTGTACCGTGGTGGTATAACGTATTACTTCCCGCAAACACAGCCGCAACCAGTGAGACATGTTCCACAGAAACGTCCTAAAGTAGCTATCCCGATAGTACCACCTCCTGAAAATGAGGTATATTTAGAAATCTGTTGTAGTTACACTGTATGTACATAACATCATGTTAAAATATTCATTCACTGAAACCGAATTTTATAGTTCAAAATAAAGTTGAGTTTTTTTGCAAAATTTGAAATATATTCATGGAATTTTCTTTAAATTAATATTTTTCCCTCCCCTTAAACACAATGATATTTCAGATTTTTCTTATTTTTACAGTGAGACATGTTATTCTATTTAATATATCATAGTTGACACTTCTTATAATGACCATGTGTTATGGGGATCATTCCATTACAATGATCAGTACGATAAATCCAGCGTCCAAGTGGCATGGTGGTAAGATGTTTGTCTACTACCATGAAGGTTGCCATCAAGTCTCAGGTTCTATCTGAGGGAAGAATATAGATAAAAACTATTTTTCCTAATGAGCTTGAGGCAACCACTGGTAGATAACGCCTTCATTTCCAATCCAACTCATTTACAGCAGTATATTGCTTATAGCGATATGGCTGGAGTTGGTGTGTGGTGAAGTAGTATGATAAATCCAAAATATTTCCCTGTAACAACTACCTTATATTTTTGTTTATACCTTTTGTTACATAGTTTCAACTAAATGGCAGCACTGAAAAATGCAGACACAACACTATATACTGCACTCAGACTGTTAGATACTTGCACTGTACTTATACTTCCAGCCAGCACAACTCGGTAGTAAATTGCCCTCCAGTCCTATTACCATGGGTAATAGGACTGGAGTTGTGCTCGGAAAGGTGTCTGTTTTCAACTGAACTGTGGAGTTTGTTATAACAAATGTACACTGCATTATTCTACAGCATTTATAATAAAAATTAGCTTTTGTTTTAACTCAATAATGAGACACTTTTTTTGTCACTAAAATTTAAATTTGAGCATTGAGGGACCAAATGTACATAAAAGCATTTCAGTTAGATGATTAGAAATAGTTATGTACAATGAAGTGAAAATATAAAAATATTAAAAAAATATATATATATGAAATTTGAGATCACAAAAATGAAAAAATGAAATTAAACGCTATTAAAAAAGATTGATATACATGCCCAATGTTACAGACTGCACAAACATTTACACCAGTAGTTCTTAACTAAGTGCTTGCAGGCATCTTCTGTTTACATTGGAGGTTAGAAACAATTATAAAATTCATTATGTAGTAAAACCCTTTTGTGCAGAGAGCCCTTTTGTTATCTTTGGCAAGATGACAAAAATTTGTCTGGGAAGAGGGTGACTATAAAAGTGGGTTAGTATTGAAACCTTTAAAATAAAGTTTAATTACTAGAACTAGGATTTTTATGCCCTAAGAATGTCTAAGAAATGCATGTCTTCCCTTAAGCAACTGTAAATATACCTTATAAAATGAAAAATATTTCTTAAAAGATTTTTCATTCAGTAAGGAGTCATTCAAGTATTATGTCAGCATCAATGAGGGGAGGTGGTTTCCAATTTGCTAACTTTTGATGACAAGGGGGTTTGAAGGATGCTTACATCATCAACCACCCTTTATAAAACTGCAAGTAACTTGAGTGATGTAGAGCCACACTGGTGCTGCTTAAGTACTCTATGTAACTCAGAGATTCGCTAAATGTGCCACTGATTGGTTAAGTGTTCTGAAACTGTTCACAGACCTACTTGAGTGATCTGTGAATGCGCCACAGGTCGCTTAAATGCTCTGGAATTGTACCACAGGTCACTTAAGCAATCTGTAAATGTGCCACTTATTTCATTTTTACAAAATTAAGTTTGAGGGGAAAGGCCACATCAGATAACTTCCAGAGCCACATTTGGTCCGCAGGTCAAGGGTTTACCATATATGGTTTGGAGGGTGGGGTCGCAATCAGAGGCGGATTTAATGGCGTGCGCCCAGCCCCAGACTTCTCAAGGACCCCAAAAAAACCCAAACTTTACACTTTTTGTAATTTAAGGGGGCCCCCAATGTTTTCTCTTGCAACCGGGACCTCGACTGACTGAAATCCACTTCAGGTTGCAATAAATTTCTTATAAAGAAATTTTGAGTTCTTAGCCTTCAAATATCATTGAAATTAATAGAAATTGATTATAATAACATAGAAAGGTATTTTCCTTCAAAATTTTAATTTTTCAAAAAATATTTTTTGATCGTCTATGAGGTGGAGGGATGAGCCTTTCTACGCCCCCCCCCCCCGGCATACATCTCTGATCCCAACGATATGCGTTAGTAGGTAGGGGCAGAGATGACAAAACTTTGCTGATGGGGGGGGGGAATCAAAAATGACTAATACTTGGCTGACATAATTTACCCTTAAGTTTCCCCCCCCCCCCACAAATTCGGAATTAATGTGCTGCCATCTGTAGGTAAAAAATCTTGCCAAGTATTTAGCTTTAGAAGAGTATTGTACAAAATAAAAAAAAACAACAATAATTACTTTTTGCTGATAAAAACTCCCAAAAACTTTCCTATAAATGTTAACAAATTTCCTCCCATGGATCAATTTTTCCATTGAGTTGCCATCACTGATTCAGATGATTAATCTGTTTACAGCCATACACCAATGTCTGCAAGGCTAGTATTTTTATGCTCAAAAAATTCAATGTCATTGCTGATTTCTTGAAAAACCTGAATTTTTTATGATTTTTTTCCACGCAGCTACAGCCTTTCATTTTTAAAGCTTAAAAATCCTAGCCCTAAATGATACACTCCAAACATTCATGCGCTTACACATGATTTTCAAAAAGGTTGCTAAGATTATCAGTTGGTGCTCATATTTCTGGTTTTTTGGCGGGAGTTCAACCTTTTAATAAATGGTCGTAGATAGTCCAGGTTGGTGGGGGATGAGTACGTTTTGGAAGCTTTTTTGAATAGCAGGAAGAAGAAGAAAAAAAGAGCTCTCATCAGAGGTGGGAACCGAAAAAGTCAGTCTGAAGTGGAATTGGAATAGCGGAGGAAAATTTTATCTTTTATCGAAAATTATGAAATTATAAATATACAAAAAATAAAAAAATATGCAAAGACATAGAAATCTGGGCCCTGTTAATTACTATTTGGCCATAAAAAGGAGGACTGTTGAAAGCAGGTTTTACTGTATTTATAAAGTATCTATTTTTGAGTATAAATTTGAACATTTGTGCCTCTCTTGAAACAATCATTTCATGCAATTTGTAGGTGCATAAAATATAAAGGTTGAGGATCATTGGTTTACATGATAAAACAATCCTTTTGCACCATCAGGCTTTTGGGCTATCATCAGTATTATTGATATGAATTCTTAGAAACGATTTCGAACTCATTGCTCAGTTGACTGTGATTGGGTATGTGAGTGGTGCAGTGATAAAATGCTAGTCGACCATCGTGAAAGCTACCTTCAGGTCCACTGGTTTGATCCTGGGGAAGGACATGAATGATATATTCTTTTCTTATTGAACTTGAGGCAAACACTGATAGATGGTGCCTCAATGTACTCTGGTTGGAAGTCTCCCCTGTCAAAGACAGAAGTATAACAATATTTCTCCAACCCAACTCAATCAGTAGTAAATTGCTGTATGGTGATATGGCTGGAGTTGGTGTGCAGTAAAAAAATGCTTGTCAGTGTACAGATAAAATATTAAGTACATTTATGACTGCCAGACAGCCCAAAATTCTTCATCCATGTTAAAATAAGGACTTGGATGCTAATTTACACGATTTATAAAAATTTTGAAAAAAAAATCTTTTTTTTATTAACAGTTGTTTTTCAGTCCATTTTTCGGATCATGCATTTATGTCAAAATGATAGAGAGTTTAAGAGAAATGAAACTTATTATACTTTCTGAATGAATACTAATGAAATTACAGAAAAGAGTAAATAAATTTAAATTATTTTGAAACATAAATTTATACATGTTTTTGTTTTTTCTGTCATATAGAAAAAATTAACAGAAAAGATTGAAACAAGTCAAAATTCGACGCAGCTTGCAAACTCGTCTAATAGTGTTATCAGCTCTACAGAGGTTAGCCAAGAGACTGATCCCTCCGTTGTACCAACACATGCTCCCGTACAAGTTGAAAGCTAATATTCGTACAATTTAGTAAAATGTAGTCCCGCCTTTCTTTATCCTTAACAGCTTCGGTGGTCCTTGTCATGTTTTAATTCTTTGGCGATTTGTCTCCAAGTTCTTGTTCACTAGTTGGTGTGATGTATATATGTATGTATTTTTATCACTGTCATATATTACAGCTGTTTTTTGTTGTGAATGGTATTGAAATTTAATTTAGTTGTCAACCTTGCTGTATAAGCTGTAATGTTTTATGGAATCAAAGCAGCTACACACAAACAGTTAATATTTTAGCTGACTTCTCTCTGTCTATTTTGGGGAAGGTATTCAGGCAGAGTATGGAATCATTCACTTTTTTTTTTCAACTTCATTATTAGTTTTAATACATGGAATGAAGAGCATGGTAGAAAGGAGTTATAATAATTTCTTCTCATTGATTAGAATTTTTTTACCTTAAGTCTTCTTTGAGTGGATGAATCTACAGGTGTAGAAATATGTGTAAAATGTGAAGCTAAATTCATTTGCAGATGAAATTGATGTATCATAATAGAAAACGTTGGGCAATTTATTTTATGTGAATTTTGAGTAGTCCGTAATCCAAGGCATGTGTGCGACATCTCAAGGCATTTGTATTGTGCTGCTAATGTGACTCATAGAGAAGTGATTATTAGCAAGCTTGAATGATTTGTATTTTGATGTCATCACCTATGTTAATGATTCTGTGTCACTTAAGCTTTCAGACAATTACTGAACAAAAGGGCAATTTCACCAGGTAACAGCTAGGGGAAACATTCATTTCTAATCACCCATAATATGCCATTTTATGTGAATCATTTGAACATAGATATACTATCAGTAGATGCATTGTCTTCAATAAAACTTATCCATCCATGGGTTTTTTTTTAAATAATGTTCCCTAAAATAAGAAAATTTTCTGATGCCTTCCGTAGAATTTATTCAGCTTAGGGTTATAGAGGTTATTCATGTATATTTTTCAACAATCGCAAGTATGCATCATAATATCCATGTTCTTTTTTTGTTTACGTTATACTTTCCCCCCACTCTTATTTTTTGTATATATTTGAAGCTTTTTTATCCACTCATTGGGCAGTTGTTATCGTTGGTAGTAACTCTTTGTTTGATGTATGAATCAAATTTTTTTTTCTAAATATGAGATGATTGCTGTTAAAATTATTTGTTTCTAATTCCTTTTATATCGAGGAAATCAATCTGTGCAAGTTTTCAGGATCAAATATATCTTGTTATCAATACATTTCAAGTTTGTTTTAGGGGTCATTATGTGTATATTTCTTTTTATATTATTGGTTTGCATTCTTTACATTTATTAATTTTGTTGACTCATATCTAATGGACTCTGCGTAAATGCTCAGCAGAGTGTGCTATTTATGTTATATTAATGTTTTTCAATGATTAAATGACAGAACTTGATTGGGTTGGTAAACATGAATGGTTAGTGGGTTAAATAATCAGTTTTATATCCCAGACATTGAAAGATTAGAATTTTTTGCAAAATGCAATACATGATGTGTGCAAAGCAGAAATCATTCGGAAAATTTTTAATTTCCATAGATTATTGAAATAAGAAAATAAAAATGAAGAATATATATGATAAAAAATAGATATATATTCAGCTAGGGTAAACAGTAAAAACTCCAGATCTAGGAAAGACCAAAATAATTTATTCAAAAAGCATAAAATGATAGGGTATACCCTCTAGGTAAGTGATCAAAGAAATAATGGAAATAATTTAAGAGTTAATTTTGTTTGATTTAAGTAAAATTTTCTAAATGAAACAGTTAAATTTCTGCAATGAATGTTAGCCTTTATTAGCTTTCAAACCTCATATATTTTTTTATAAATCTGCTGAGATACAAAGAACTTTTATAGCTCTACTGTTATTCAAAAATGTTTTTTTTTTTTGCAAAAATGTTTGTTTTTTTTATATTTTAGATGAGGGAGATTAGATGCTGTATTGATTTTCAAATAGATCTACCATGATAGAATTGATTTCAATCAATAACAAATATGACAAACTTTTTAAAATATGTTCGATGTGTTGAGCATGTTCGGATTTGAGATTCTGAACTTAAAGTCACCGAAATGTACTTTGAGGAGGGAAAATATATTGATTTGTTTTCACGCTGCTTCAAGGTATATAGTGTTTGCCACTTCCATGGCATTGAAACACTGTCCCGTTCCAGTTTTCTTGATGAGTAAATATTGATATAAATTTTTGATTCCACTCCTGACTTCAATTTTGTATGAATGTTTGTAGTAATGTTGAGTATATGGAAAGCATTGTCTGTCTGTGGCAAAAGACTTTTTTTAAGGAGGGAAAACCACTTATAACATTTATAAAATGTATTTTTTTTATAATGAAGCGCTGAATCAGCTCATAACTGAAAAAATTGAATCAAAGAATTATATGAAGTATATATTTTTTGAAATTCGAGAACTATGTAAAGAGATACTGAATCTTTATAATATTATTATATATTTAATTCATATATATCTACATTTAAATTAAGATTAGTGATGAATGTCAATACGTTCTGTAGCTTAGAATTGTGAAATTCTAAAAATCTAATTTTATTTGTTATAACCATTTTGTTTCCTTTAAAGCTGGGTTTCCTAAAATGATTGGATATCTTCCTCTGTATTCACACTCTTTAACGAGAGTTTTAGAAAACAATACACTAAACTTTATTACCTTCACTGTAGACAACAGTTTTTGATTCCAGAAACATATGCTCCCACCAGTACTACTTAGGAGAGAGAGATACCCTCTAAGGGATTTTTTCCTACTCTACAAGGTAAGAAAATAGCAGTATGAAGATTGAAACTAAAACTGTGGAAATCTGTTTCTAAATGTATGTACTTGAATATTAAATAACAAGTTTCAGGTGAAAAAATGCTTAACAGATAGGTTAGCATATTTAATTGCTTCTCAGTCACCTCGTCGGTCATTTTGCCTGTTGTGCCATTGGTGTACTGTTGGCCTTAATTGAGAAATAGGATACACAATTTTTTATAACATCTGTTGTAATAATGTGTGGTTACCAATATGGACTGCATGTACTCTGAATGACTGACATTTAAAAATAACATTAAAATTTGACCTATTAAATGTTTTTATTCCAATAAAATTAAGAAAAGCACTAATTTTTTTGTTTTTCCCCACTCAGAATGTGTGCATAGTCAGTGGCACAAAAAGGTTTGGGAAACCTGTTCCTAAGTTTCAGAAATTTGTAATTCATTTTCTTAAAAGTATGAATTGTATATGTCACTATATTTTTACCTTTTGCTGATTATTCTTCAAATAGTAAGTTAACTCAATCCAATAATAGAGGGAGGTATTTTTTCCAGCCTTGGATGGGGGAAAACCCTGGCTGGGCAAGATAACGTCTCTTTTTACTGTCATCGCCTGGGGTGGAGCCAGAGCTACTAAGTCTCTACTCTGAAGATCAAGCTACTGTAGGAGTTACAATAAGGAAAGAAATAGTTGTGTCTTTGTGGAATATTGATTAGTGGGCTTGCCCAGATTGAAAAAGGACCGGGGTTCGATTTCTGGCAGAGACGACAAACTTTTCTCTTTCCAAGTTCATCTTGGCATAAATATCAAGGAATTTTCTTTCTTTAGCCCAATAATGTTTGTGGGAAATATTTTACTTAAAATTTATATATATAAATCTTTACTTTTGTCATTATTCATAAGAATCTAATTGTGAAAATGGTTTCAAAAAAGACATTTAGTTGATATTTCTTGACTAAATGAAATGTGATGTTGATGCAAAAAACCATATCACTAAAGTTCTCAACATTTCAAAATTCTGAATTTCATTACTATTTAATTAAGGTGATTAAAATTTATATTTTTTGCTTAATTGTTTTACAACTTAGTAAGAACAGTAAGGTTGTTAAATAGTATAGATATGAAATTCAAGGTTTTGAAAGATGTATTGTCATTATTTTATGGTGTGGTTTGTGAATATACAATTCATAGTAATTCCAATGGTATATATATATTTGCTTGTTGAAAAATGTCATCTGTGTTAAAAAATGATAACATGTATTTGCAGCATTTACTTGGGAATGTTTGAATCGTCGTGCATGCATCAATGGTTATTATGCTTGCGTATTACTCATGTATATGTGTAGATAGAGGATCTTTGTATTTCTGAGGGTAACCTATGTATTTCTGTGTGATAAAATTTTTCTTTTTTAGTTTCATTATATTACTATCTGTGTATAGTAGAAGCATTTCTCCGAACTTTTTAGTGTACTTGGTGGTTTTTCCCCCATTGTGTAATATTTACATTTGTAACAATGACACAAAAATCGTGGTGCCTGACTTGCTTAAATTAATTTATACTAATGCACAATTTTTTTCAAAATTTCAATTTCATTAATATGGTTTAGTTGCAAATTTCTTTCTTGGTTTATGGTTACTATCTGGGTAAAAATAAATGTTATTCTGTTGATGGTTATCAAAAATATTATGCTTAGTTTATATAGAATGGAGTCAAAATGATTGACACACAAACTGTCTGGTCACGAATATTGAAATGCCAAAATCTTTTTCTGATTGTCTTTTGAATATTTATTTCTAGAAGAATATTATGAAGTTTTGGTGAAAAATTATCTTTGTAACATTCAATAGCCCTGGAGATATAAAATTATCTGAGTGATGTATATATATGCAGTCAAACCTCATGAGTTCAAGGAACAGAAAATTTTGTTTTGCATGTTCAGATGCTTCTTATAAGTCATGTTTGCTATAGTTTGGTTTCACCCATGAAACAATGTCTGAAAAACATGTTAGAGAAACCCTATATTAGAGAAACCATATCTGGAGAAACCCTATGGGAATCCCTGTGCTGATTGAAAAACACATTATATTTCTGAATGTGTATCGATTCAATATTTATGTGATGTGGCATATTTATGATCATTTACACATTTGGAAAGAATTTTATTTTTCATTGATTTTAACTAGTATATGGTGCAATAGTGTATCCACAGCAGTGCCTAAACCCATACGATTAATTTGTTATAAGAAAAACCTCATGTAATGGGAAAATCTTTCATCCCATGAATTTTCTTGTATGAAATAAAGTAAATTATGTCGATTTTTTCCAAGTCACCCCTACCAAAAAAGTTACAGTAATCACCCTAAATTACCCTAGAGCAGAGGTTCTCAAACTTTTTCTACCCACGACGCCCCTTTTCTTATTCAATGCTTATCCACAAGCTCCCCAGAGCTGTTTAACAAAGAATATTTATGAAAAACCTTTGTCAGGGTGACTGCTCCATGGCTCCTCTGGCAAAGGTTGGGGGCACACTGTTTGAGAACCCCTGCTATAGGATGTATACAGCTCTGAAAGTTTGTTTTTTGCTCTTATAAGCTAATTCAGTGCCTGAGGCCAGTTGTCCACTAGAAGCGATAAAAAAGTTGCATGCAGTTGCCTGTATAAGCTAGACTGATCCCATTGCACAAAAAGTACGAAAATGATCTTGAACAAGTGACTTCCTCTGACAGCAGCAGATGAGCAAGAAATCAAGATTTTTGCCTCTTGCTGTTTCTGTGCAGGTGCTTCTATTTAGTGGTGGTGTATATGCAGGTGCTTATTTTTCTCCACTACTCGCACTTTTTTTTTTTTACTTTTAGTCTCTCTCCCGCCTTTCCCAAATGAACATGGAAGCTGATATTCAATAATTGCCTTTGGTGGGTTATGATGGCAAGTAGTAATCAATTAAATATTTTTATTTATTTATTCACAATAAATTCTTTCTCAGAGTTTGCGTCAGATGTCTCATTAAGTGTGGACTCAATAAATACAGATACTCTGGATCCATTTCTTGAAAATTTTAGTTTTTCAACATTTCCTCAAGATTATTCACAAACTCACACAGTCAAACTGAGTAGTGTGTAAGCGTCATTTTCAATTTATGAAGTCAGATGACCCTAATTGTATGACTCATTATCAGCTGTTGGCACTTAGGTTGCTTGCTGCCTGTTATCATTTCCAGTGGACGACCAGCCTTAGGCTATTCAAGGTGTGAAATGTGAACAGCCACTGCATTTCTACAAAAACTTTTTTTTTCTACTTTCATTTTTCTGGATATGGCTTTTACATCTGAATGGTTTATTTACCAAAAGTTATGGTACTAAAAAAACCATCGCCATAATGCAGCACAGTTTATTGGAACTTTTATATGTTTGATGGGTTTATTATGATTTTTCTGGCATTGTTGATGCTAGTTGGATATTTGCTCACAAATTGGTGGATTTTTAAGGAAGATTTTTCTTTCTTAATTCTCTCTCTCTCTTGTGTTATTCTCTTGAGTCAAGTTAGCACACTGTATTGGGGTTCCCTAAATTTTATCAAACTAGATATTCTGGTATAATTATCAGATACTACTTGCCATACTATTATTTTTATTTTGCCACTCTGAAATCACTGGGAAATTTCGATTTAATCGGTCTGTTGTGATAAATTTTTGTAATCATGATCAGGTTTCATATAACTGCTTCAAAATTTCAACATTTCACTCACACACATACATTAGGTAGCTTTTTTATAAATATTTTTTCTAACATTTTGAAAATTACTAACTATAACATATGGAGAAATGAATGTTGCTGCCAATCTGGAATTTCATAAAATCATACTTAATGCCGGTTGTAAAACCTGTTATAAGGACAATGACAGAATCCATTACTTCAGTTTCGTCCCCATTCATGTGATTATGATATTCATGTGTACAATATAGTTTGTGTTTTGGGCAACTAGAGTTTCTTCTTTTAACTTATCGCAAATATAACTTCTAGAAGTTTATAAAAAATGTCAGCATTTTGCTTTTCTTGGTTGTTTGGTATTTTGTGTAAGCTGGTGTATCATTGTGAATAAATTAAAATGCCATCTGATTATAAACACCTGTTTAAACTCCTGTGTAACTATTTGTATGTTTGTGTTATAACATTGCACATCTCCAAACAGTATTTAGCTTGGATTAAAATCCAAGCTGTTTTACAAATGATCAGACTAATTTGAATCTGTAACTTTTGAAAATAAATTCTTTATCATCACTTTAAAAAAAAATTTTGTTTTCATTTTTATGCAATAAATATTCATGTCGTTATCAGGGGTTTTAGGTTTTTACTGTTCAAAACTGTCGCAAACCTTGAAGTACTAAAGTATCACATAGAAACCAATAGATTTTCCTTTGATGATACTTATGTACTAAAAAAAGTTCCTAACAGATTAAACAATGAACAGAAGTTTTTTTACAACAGGGTTTGATAGTAGATAATTCTATCGGCGTTTCACAGTTCAATTGTTTACAATAGTAAAGAATATTTTATTTAGCACTAAGCAAAAATAGAAGTAACACAAATTTAAAAAAAATCTATAATTGCTTTTCTATTTCAGATTTTCCGGCTTTTGTCAATTGTCCTATAATTTTGCACACCAATGTAGAATACTAACGTGTAAAATAATCGAAAGTGGACATAATTCAGTTTTCCATAGCCGCCTGCAGCAAAAGCAAATTAATCTGATCATAATTTTTTTTAGTTTCTACTTGAAAAGATTGCTGTCAGCCATTAAAACACTGTCAATTTACACTTTTTTTCAACCCTTAAAAGTGTAGCTTTGCATATGTAAAGCTACACAAAAAGTTCTTTTAACGTTCATAACTGCAGCCAGTTTAAAGATAAAAATTCAGAATTGCCTTTACACACGTAAGGTGAGGTCATATTCTTTCCGTTTTATATTTTGAATTTGCTGGTAGGTGTCCCAATTAACAACAACTATGTTTGTTACACATGTTACAGAGCATGTATGGCTGTGATTTTACTAATTTGTTAAAATATTTTGTGCATTTCTTTCTTTTTTTCACCTTGTAAGTTGGTAACCTGAATTTTTTTCTTACCATAGTTTGAATTACAAATAGAAGGTAGTGTAGAAGGCCCTTGTATTAGTACAATTCTCCCCCAAGTGAAATGCGAAATAGATCTTTTTAATGATTTTCCCATCTGTCTTTTTTTTCCTACTTTCTCGCACGGATTTCAGGGTTGAGTTGCTAGTGAGAAATGGATTAATAATCCAAAAAAATGTAGCGAAGTGTGACGTCACATCTAGCCGAAAAATATTAAGGACCATAAAACAGGACTGTAATGCATTGACAAAATATTTTATCTTGACTGCCCCAATAAACCATTCTCTTAAAATTCTATCAATTCGTAAGTAACCCCTCAAGCTCATAGGAGACTTAAATGAATCTCATCTCGTAGGTCTAAGATTTAAATGGAATCGCCAGTTTTCATCTGAACGGACTGAAACATGCTCTACAAAAATATCTATAGTCAGTCCCCTCATGTTAAGTAGTAAACGTTCATCGCTCACGATGAAATCTAATAGCGAGCCGATCTCCCCGTTAAAAAGTCTCGCCACAGAGAGCAACAGTCCTACAAACAGTACAAATATTCAGTCATTACACTTCACTTCTGAGATATAGATGGCAGCACTACAAATCATACACAACACTAGATACGCACTCAGACTGTTAGGTACACATACTTACACTTCCGGCACAACTCACTAGGTAGTAAATTGCCATGGCGAAAGACCTGAGTTGTGCTCGGCTAGAAAAAAATAAAATCTGATAAATGAAAATAATATATGGTTATGATTGTATAAATCCAGATTATTCCTCTTTCGAATTACAATAAACATGCAGAGATTGTGAAATAATATAATGGATTAAAAAAATAAGATATGCAGTTGGCCGCCGCATATGAAGTCCGGGCGCGACGTTAGTGTTTAAAGTAAAAACTTCGAGTTCCGGATAATTCGAGGTGCTAGAAGTTTTCGACTCCTAAAAACATCTATTTTGCATCAAGAACGAGTTTTGTTTCATTATGTCTGGACTTTTTTCCTTCCATTTTTGTAATGAATCTATAACACGTAAGTGATTTCAGTTTAAAGGTTCTTGACACCCAGACTGGGGTCTTTGGCCTTCCCGCAAGTTAGAACTTTTCAAAAGTCCTATAATAAATTTATAGTATGAAAAAACAAATAGCATTCATATGGAGCACACTGGTAGCTTTCCATACAAAGAGACCATGTATCTTGGCAGTTGTGTATTGAATCTTTAAGAATTAAACCGTTGAATCAAGGGCAAAACAGGCGTGAGAGTAGATGACCCCCCCCCCCCCCCCAACATCAGCTTTGAAAGTCGTCTTTTATTACTTTTCGGATAATCTGAGCTTCCAGTAATTCGAGATCGTCGAGGACCCGTTCATTTCGGTTTATCGAGACTACTGTAGAAATAGCCATAGACATTTCGTGATGGCACAGATATGCGATGTTCATAATATTTTCTTTTTGTGTGTGTATGAAGTGTACTGTGTGAATAAAGACGCATATTTTGGATATGACTATCGTACATAAATAATATATACGTAAATAAGAAATTTCGCATTTAGTAGCAAAAACAAAAAAAAATAAATAAAAACTTTCAAGTTAAAAATTTTACATTTATTCGCAAAAGGAAATTTTTGTGTTCATCCGCAAGAAAAAAAAAATTAATCAAAAGATTCGCATTCATCCGAAATTATTTTTCAAATCAAAAATTTTGCATTCACTCAAAAAAAAAAAAGATGTAAGTATACAAAAACACTGGAAAAAAATGTGAAAATAAATATAAATTTATCGCAGATTGGAAAAATCCTCTGAAAAATGAGACTAATTATGGAACAGCTCCTGCCATCTGATATTGAAAAAATAATAATAATAAAACTCACATATATAGTGTCATCCTTGAAAAATTTTCAAACATGAAGTTTGTAAACCCTTCATGTAGGAAATATCACAATATGAAAATATATAAGTCAAAGCCGTACAGCTTTCGGGGTAAATATGGGTGGTCACCACTGAACCGTAAGTAAACTTTACCTATAGCTCAGTGGTGGTCCCATATCACATCCCATCTCCACTTTGTTTGGTTCTTTAGCAAGAGTTACCACGTTATTTTGTTTTTATTTAAAAAATTTTTCCATTTTCCCAGTCAGGGAATGGACCGCTGTGGTGGTCGAGTTGTCATAATGACTGACTCGCATCGCGGGGATCCGGGTTCGAACCCCACCGTCACCGCAGTGGTGGTCGGCTGAAGTTGGTTTCCTGTGGTTCCCAACCTCGAGGCGCAAATGCGAGCCGATCTCCCCATTAAATAGTCTCGCCACAGAGAGCAACGCGCCTACAATGATAAATTATTCAATCATTACACTTCACTCACAGTTAGAAAAACTGGTGGCAGATGGCAGCACGACACATAACAAGCATTACACAGAAACAAACTTCACGTCAGGTTTCACTACACGTACACACACATTCCCGCATGTACCAATTCGTTAGAGGTTCCGCAGAGGAATATGGACGAGGTGCATGTGTGGTTTAGTAGTAGTAGTAGACAGGGAATGGCCATTGCAGCCGTCTTGCATAATTCATTCGAAATCTATAAATATTGTTGTTGTTTTTTTTGTGCTTGGCAGTTATCTGGACAATCATTGGCACGTTTTTTTTCTACTTTCTAACTGGCGCTTTTTATCGAGAGTTTGTTATATTGGATGGTAGCCTGCGCCAGAAATATCATCACAGCCTGGCTGCAAATTCAACACGCGGGTTGTCATGTTTGCTGACAAAAAAATTTAAACGGCTTCGACCGGGGCAGTAAAACAATATCCGAGCATTTGTTGCCATCTATATGATTTAAAAATAGTACAAATTGATAGTTTTTCTTTTGCTTTCTAAATAATAAATAGCAGCATCGATCCTATTTTGCTGTCTGATTCGTCAATGAAGTTCTCAAATTTCTGGATAGATGGCAACAAAAAAGCTGCAACATTTCGAGTAGTTTTACGAATTGCATTAATAATTTATTTTCTCGGGAAACATACGGAAATTCGGGATTTAAAATGAGAGAAAAACCAGGAAAATTGCGTGTGTGCTCGGACCCGTGCCACAGAAAACCGTGGGTGCTCGAGCCATGGTCCCTAACATCCAGCAACGGAGCCCTAGGCTGGAGGTATTAACGGGCTCTCCTAACCAGACTTCCTCTCCCCCCATAGAGACTATAGCGTGAGAAAAAAAAAATGAGAATCGCCCCGGGCCTCCGGTCAGGTCCACATTTCTGTAGGCCATGGCTCGAGCGCCCACAACACCAGAAGCGCATTTAGAAAGGGAGGCTGAGCGGGCGTATTTGCCACCCTGATCGGGGTGGCAAATTCGGAGGGGTAATAAATTTTAACAACGATTGGTAATAATAATATAAAACGTGAGTGGCCAAAAGAGTGACCTAGAGAATGTGCTTGCATGTGAGTGACAAAACCAGTGTTCCAGGTCAATGGACGACAGGAAGAGTGACTTAAGAGTGTGCTAGGTCAGTGAGGACGGAAAAAATGACTTGGAAATTGTGCAAGCATGGGAATGACAAAAACAGCGTGCGTGCGAGCATAGGCGCCGGAATCTAGGTGCTGAGGCTATTTGAGACCCCCCCCCCCCCAATAAATTTTGAGCTCTTTCAATTCATGAATATACAATGTAACGCATCATTCCACCTCCATACGGCTTAAGTCTCTTATGTACGGGATGAATAGGAATTTTCAGCCTTCCTCAATATTTTTCTTTACATCGGAAACTGCGTGCAAGCATGTGAGTGACCAAAAGAGTGATTTAGAGAGCGTGGTCAATGAGTGATTGAAATAGTGACAAGGAAGTAAGTGTGTGAGCATAGAATTAACCTAATCGAATTACACCAATGAGCGAACAAAACCGTGAATTATACAGTGTATAAGTATGGTGAGTGACATAGAGATTGTGAAATCATGTGAGCGACCAAACGAGTAAACAATATATACAATGGAAAAGCAGGTGGGTCTGGTGCCCCGGGTGCCATCCCAGAGGGGGTGCCAAAATGTGTGCTTGCCGCAGCTGGCCGAGCATCTAGTTCCGACCCTGAAGGATGGGGGGGGGGGCTGAGCAGGCTTTTGCCCAGGGTGGCCAATTTGAAGAATTAGTGATCAAGAGAATGGCTAGATAGACAAAGGACGGCAAAATGTGTACAGCCCTCAAGCGGCAAAACCCATAAATCCGACTCTACATAGCATCACTGGCATGACCTCCACTAGGGTGGGGATTGGCAGGGCTCCGACCGGGGTGATTTATATTATTTTCTTGTTTTTTTTTTCACACTATAAATTCAATATAGAGAGCCCCCCCCCCCCTTTAAGTTGGGTTTGGGGGCCCCACTAAAGATCCCAGCCAAGGGAGCCCTTAAGAAGGGGGGGGGGGAAAGGAGCCATGCTGCACAGCACCCCTGGCTCCGACGCCACTGATCGTCCGAAAATGCAGGACCTTCTTAAAAGCATCATGGGGCTCCAGGTCCGTAGCCAGAAATTTCGTTCGGGAAAGACCCTTTTCACCTCGGGTGGGGACCAAAGTGATAGAACAATAGATTTGGCCCTCTTTTTCCGGTCATTTTCTCACATTTTGGGGGGGACCAGACGCCCAAGTCCCCCCCCTCCTCGCTACAGCTTTGATAGGTCCCCGGGCAAAGGGATTTTTCTGAGGCCTCCTATCTGGTTAGAAATGCGTGCCTTTATATTTGTATGTGTACTCTCGAAATTTTTAATCATGTATCATTTTCATGACTGACCCTTTCCCCTCCGCACCTTTTAACTCGAGTCCCCGGGCCCCATGCGTTAATAAGACGACAAATGCGAAAATGATCATATCATTATCATCCTCGTCCGCCGCCCGCTACACGGGTAGAATCCTCCGGAAGCCTTACTGCCGCCAGGCGGCCTCTTTTGGAGAGAACTTGCATCGCCGTCTCTCTCTCTCTCTCTTTTTTCATCTCCGTTCGCGCGGTTCATTTTACTCTTCTTTCTCTTGTGCGGCCGAGTCGATCCAGAGCGACGACGTCACCGTTTTTAATTGTCATCTACCCGTTTCGATAAAGAAAAAAAAAACTCGTAGTAAATATACCCGTGATAATATTTGAACCCGCGATTTTACTTACCGGCGTGCTTGCTTGTTTTCGCGGGAGGGGAGAAAACTGAACTGCTCGTGTGTTGATGATGAAATTCTAAGCCTAAACGTAAAAAAGCAACGGAACGGACCTGCCATGATGTTTTGGTTTGCCGCTCGCGAAACGTGATTCCGCCGTTCCCGTCGGTCCGGGGAAGAAGATTATTTTATTCGTCGTGTCGTCTGCTCGACATTCACTCTGTCACTGTGTGTTTGTTGTCGTCATTGTCGTCTGGTGTGAATTGGAACAAACTCGCTTATCAACCAATCAAATATGGCCAAGACTACGGAATTTCCACCGATTACCTACAGCTGTTTGTTTGTGCCCTGTGTTTTACAGGTGAGTGCGGTTTCAGTTATTATGCGTTTTATTTTGTGTTTAATCGTCGATTAATTTGTTACTAGAGAAATGCCCTGGGTCTCCAGCGTTAGTCGCCCCTTCCCCCGAGATCGTTTAAATCAGAGGTTCCCAAACAAACGTATTTACAGGTAGGGTCGTCTTAGGAGCGTCTTCGGGCCCCGGGCAAATTGATTTTTCTGAGGCCTCTTATCCGACTGCAAAATGATTGTTGTTTACCGGTTTGCATGTTCAGTCTCTTGGGGCGGAGGATATCATTATCTTGAGTCACCCCTCTCCACGGTACTTGAGGCCCCTGGGCCATGCCCGGGTGGGGTCCGTGCGTTAGTGCGTGAGCATTCGAGTGACTAAAAGCACGCCCCCCCCCCGTCACTGCAGCAGGGCCCTGGGGCTTTGTAGTTTGGAAGAGAAAAAGAAAAGAATCGGCCCGAGCTGGAGCCTTGTCACCCCCCCCCCCCGTTGTGGCCATGACTAAAAGAGTTACTTAAAGCTTGTGCAAGCATGTGACCAGAAGAGTGACGTAGCGGGCTAGGGAACATGTCAGTGAGTGACCAAAAGAGTGATTTAGAGAGTGAGGGTTAGAGAGGGCCAGGTCAGGACGTGACCAAAAGAGTAATCTAGAGAGCGATGAGGGGACAGGGTCAGAGGGTGACCAAGAGAGTGACGCACACAGTGGGGCTGGACTCCCAGGCGCCATGGCGGCTGAAAAATTGGTATTGATGCCTAAAATTTTCTTTGTGTAGTTACTAAATTGTGCAGCACGAAATGTTGCGAATTTATAGCAACAAATCTGCTAACGTGAAAGAGGGTCATTTTGCCCTGATAAAGTCAAAAGACGCATTGATTTGGAACAGGGTTTAAGCTAGATAAAAAAATTCCTTTCTAAAAAAAAAATAGCAAAAAAAGCGAAAATTGGGGGGGAGGGGGGGGGGTTTGGTACAGGAAAAAGGGTATAGTTCGAAGTTTTGTCGATAGAGGGCGCTGCAAAACAAGCAAATCGCTGAAAATATGTAAATCAGTCTCCTATAAATTGCAGGGAACGTGTTCGATTTCTGAATTTTCCTCTTTCTGGCGTTTGCATGAGGTTTTCAACATCGTCCGCGAATCGTGAACTGAAGCGATTGTTTTGGACACAATAGATTGAAGAAAGTCTCAGGTCCACTCAGTTCGAATCCGAAAATGTGAACTAATTTTTTTCTTGTAAACCAAAAAGAAAAAATCCTCCCCCCCCCCCCCCCCCCTCGTAAGAATAAAGCAAGTTTACAAAAAAAAACCCTTTTTTTTGCAAACCGCATGTAAATGTACCCCCCAATTCCTTTCACTTTTATTCCAACCCGTACTTTTGTCGAGGAAAATGGGCAACCTACATATATGTATTGTACAGGGCCGCACAACTGTTTTCTCACCCTGCCACTGAATGAAGTCGGTTTTCAAGTGGAACGAAATTTCGTTTCCCACCTTATGAGATTTGTGCACGTGCCCCAATTGTATGGACAGGAAGTGTATTTTTGGCACTACACAAAGTTTTACCACTGCAGATGCTGGAATGTCACTACATTTTTTTTCACTGCTCCTGGTCTATTCTTTATTATTCCTGGGTTTTAGTGAATGGAAGTAGAGGTGTGTATATGCCACTCCGACTTGACATGGGAGGAGGGGTTTTTTGTTGCTGCTGTTTTTATTTCTTTTTTGAATGTTCATGGTCGCATTTTTTTTTTTTTTTTAACTATGTATTTCACGGAGAAGTGGTTATTGTAGCAAGTCCTTTTAAGAAAGTGAAAAGAAAGTTGTTTAACCATGTCAAGGTCGAAGCAAGTTGTGTTGTATACTGTATTTCCCCCGGGTAGAGACTATTAAATATGTATATATATATATATATATGTGTGTGTTACTATATAAAATTACTTTTCATGTCAACGCGTGGAAAAATGGGAAATTCGTAGAACTAACGCTCTTTTTCATTTTATTTATTCTTTTATTTACGGTCAATTATCAGTTGCTTTTCACAGAAATTGCAATTGATAAGTGATAACATGAGAGAGAGAGAGAGACATGAAATTTACCATTCTGGAATGACAATGGTGGGGGGGGGGTGTGGACCAGCATGACCCCCCCCCCCCTCCACTTGGTGGCAAAGAACTTGTGAAGTAACACTACAGTATTGAAAAAATTTCTTCAATTACTTTGCTTGTTGGGAGATATTAACAGGCCCGGCTTGGGCAGATGCGAAGGTTGTCTCATGGGCGGAGATACGAGGGGGGGGGGGGGGTTGCCCCCCAACGGCAAAGGTGGTGTCGATTGATCTAATGTATATATGAATTGACATCATCGTGCCCCCCTCCCCCAGACTTCCAAGTTTATCTCCACCTATTTATTGTCCAACTTACAACGGCCCACAGAAGGTGATTAAAATACGTGGATTGCGATTTTATTTTAACTGGTATTTGCTTAACATGAATTTTTAGAATTCTAACATCAGTTTTGATACATCGTGATAGGACTTTTATGCCTTACACATGCGACGTACGCTACGATAGGGCCTCTTTCCCCCCAGGTTAGGGTTTCCAACCGCGACTTTATAGCGAGTTTTCTTTATTGATTTTCAAATGAATTTTCTGGTTCACAAATGTGAAAACATACATACGGTATGAGTCCGTTATAACGACAGCTGACGATCACAGGGAAAATTGTCGTTATACAGGACTTTGCGTTATCAGTGAATTTCAATTTTTTTGGTTTGTCAGGTAAACTTTGGAATTCTTTACTGGAAATTATCTAAAAGACGATCATAACGCGTTCTCATACAAGCGAATGAATCGCAGGATTGACCTGCGTATCTTTGCAGGGGGTACAAAAATTTTCTTTTTGAGGAATTTTGAGTTGCCACCCTTCACAAAAAACATATAAACTATCAGAAATTGGTTATTGCGCAAAGAGGGTATTTTCTTTCGATATTCCATTTTTTTTACCGAAAATAATATTTTTTTCTAATTTTTGGTTGGCTTGGAAATATATAGAGCCGCTCACAACCCCGGACTAATGTAAAGCGCCTTACTTCCGTTACCTCAAAAGAGGCAGAGTTGTGTCAAGGGAGCACTCCCCGGCGTATGCCTCTGATTGATTCACAAACGTAGATTCCACTATATCACAAAAAAAATTTTTTTTTAGTTTCTGGGTAATGTTTATTTCCTTGTTTGCTAAGCCTTAATAATTATGAAAATTATGATTATTCTCTGAAAACTTTGCTTTTGTGATAACGCGATCGATACAGTATTTGAGATTGTCATTTATTATTGGCTGATTGGGATATTGAAATTCACAAAAAAACTCTTTTCCCACTGATAGTCATGAAAACTGCAAATAACTTTCATAAGTCACGTATCTAGACATTTCACAGAAAATAAAATTAGAGTTAAAATAAAATTGTAAATGTAAAAAATAATGGGATTTTTTTTCCATCTTTTTCTCCCACACACACTTCATTTTCACTTTTTTACCCCCAAAAAGTAATTCTCATAGTATGTTCGACGTGTTCTCCCTTATATACGTAGAGAAATGAGTCGAGAATTCTTAGGTGAAAGGTCTTTGAGCACCCATGCTTTCTTTGAATTTGTTGAGATGAGCGTGGAGGATGTGATGCGCCACTTTGAGAGACATTGAGCCTTCCATTTTTTGTAACAAAAAATTTTGGTATGCAAAACAAAGATATGCTCGACTTCTTTTCCAGTCTTGGAAAAATTATTATTAAAATGAATTATTTTGGCCGGATACCGAATATTTGGCTAATGTTTCAGCTAATTACCGGAAGCACGAGTGGCGCCGTGGAAAGATGCTCTTCTTCCACTATGAAGGTTATCATCAAGGTCCATGGGTTCGAATCCGGGCATAGAACGTTCGAAGCAAGTTCTTTACCTATCGAACCTGGGGCGACCACCGATGGATGGAGTCTTCATTTTCCTCCCAACTAATTGCCGTGTGGCGATATATGACCGGAGTTGGTGTGCGGTAAAGCAGCCGAATATCAATTTTCTTAAAATTCATCATAATTATAAATAAAATTGCCGTTTTTGATTGAAAATAAAATTATTGGTAATTTCAATTGATATTGAATTTTGATTACACAATTTATTATTTAATATACAATTAAAAAACTGGCAACTGAAAGATTTTTATTGCCATGATAATGACAATCAAATTTAACGATGGTATATTGTATTTTAACATTACACTGATATCTCGGCTAACGAAGATGATTCATTCTGTATGTGAATTCATGTTCATGAAAAAATTCTTCAATATGATTCATTCTCATATTTCGGTCGTTAGCCGAAACGCGATTTCCCATAGGTTTCTATGGAAAATTGTTTGATTCATTTCAGGTTCTGCCCGAACTTTGAACATAGCCTGTTCTTTAACACACCAAGGAATGCTATAAAAAAGACAAAAACTAATTAAAGGGTAAAGTGGCCACCTTCTAAATTGTATAAATGAATATGAGAGATACTGAAGATCTTTTTTATTTTACATCATGTACACAACCACCACCAGTCTACTATAAAGCTCGTGTTGACACAACCCAATCCAGTTCATAAGTGTCCCCATCCATTTGTGATTTGGTCAGCTCATTTCTGTCTGATACATGCAGATGGAAAAGATAATTTCTCACACAGGTTCAGCAGCCCCGTCATTTGAGGGGGCCGTTGCCCCCCTGGCTTTAGAAAATACACTAGAGAGAAATGGTATATATATACACACATGCATTGAGTACATGTTCTTTGCGCCCCCGGAAAAGTTGAAATGGCGGCCCTGCTGTTCAGCTTGATGCTAAGAGTCTCGCACTGAAAGAATGCATGTTCTGAAAATATAGGCTACCTATTTTTTCAATGCAATCTCTATTTTGGCTGAATCATTTTATATGAAATGGTTCAAAGAATTTAAGAATAAGAATTATAGGTACATCTGAAAAAGATTCCTAGGTGGACATGAGTTCATCGGGCCCTAGTGACAGTAATTCTGATTATTGGTGGGACATTTTGTGATGTGGATATTTTGTTAGTGCATACATTCATATCATCGAAAATGTTTGTTAGCTGAATCTGTATTCGTTATCCGAAGCAGAAAAATCACAAAAAATTTCGTTAGATTTCGTTGGGGAGCGATGGGAGAAAAAAATTTCTGAAGAAGGGGGCGATGGGGCACAAAAAAGGTTTGAAAACTATGCTTTAAACCCAACGCAATCTAACCCATAGGATCCTATGTTATACCTGTAGCTTCTTCCGCCTTCCTACAACTTTCCATCGCC
The DNA here is from genome assembly GCF_987345545.1 of Pholcus phalangioides. Classification (NCBI taxonomy): domain Eukaryota; kingdom Metazoa; phylum Arthropoda; class Arachnida; order Araneae; family Pholcidae; genus Pholcus; species Pholcus phalangioides. Next base: position 89,853,298 of record NW_028301608.1, on the reverse strand, counting down.
CCCAAGGGTGCGGGGCGTTAACGCCCACGTTGGGAATCACTGGTTTAAACCGTATATGGTAAACCCTTGACCCACGGACCAAATTTGGTCCTGAAGGTTACCTGATGTGGCTTGACCCCCCCCCCCAGACCTGATTTTGTAAAATTGTACTAAGCGGCACATTTACAAATCGCTTAAATGACCCGTGGCACAATTCCAGAGCATTTAAGTGGCTCGTGGCACATTTTCAGATCACTGAAGTGGGCCTCAAAGACCACTTTCACATTCAAAAATCACCTATGTAATCCGCGACATAGTTACAGAACACTTAAACGATCCGTGGCACATTTAGAGATCCCTTGAGTGACATGTGGCGCAGTTTTAGAGCACTTAAGCTGCCCCCATTGCGGCTCTACGTCACTCAAATTACCCTCGGAACATTCCCAGATTACTTAAGTGATCCGTGGCATAATTACGGATCATTCGAGTGATGCGTGTCACAGTTCTAGAGCACTTAAGCGGCCCGGAAACATTTCCAGAGCACTTGAAGGATCCGTGAAACATTAAGATATCATTAAAGTGTCTCTGTAGGGGACTTATCAATAGATAGAATGTTAGTTCAGGTGCCAAATAACTATCGAAAGGTTTTTTTTCCGTTTTTGACGCACCGAATAAGATGCCATTAAAAATATTTCATATCTTCATAAAGGGTGTTTGATGACGTAAGCATCATCCACCCCCCCCACCCCCCTTGTTATCAAAAGTAAAATTCGTAAACCGAGGTATCACTGTACTTACAGAATCATTTTTCGATGACTTTTCAGTCGTAAGTCATCGGGAAATGAGGCTGGTTTCCCGGGAACAAAAATCATATTGCATGGTATTCTTAATAAAAACCATGTGGGTGAAATCTTAAACTATTAAAATTAGTACCCTATTTGATACTAGTTGCAGCAGATGTCGTTTCTCTTTCCGATAAAATGTCTCGAGATATACAACGTGTATCTCGACTTTTTTTTCTGTCTAGAAACAAGAAATAAGATTCGACGAAATGTTCACGTGGGAAAAACCTTAAATTCCATTTTTTTCTTTTTCCTTTCTAGTAAAAAAAAAAAAGATTATAGCCGCGTCCTTATTCGACTTTGACCATAGCTCACACAGAGCATCATCCACTGTTTTAAATAACAGTCATTTGAATAAATTCCCGATTTCCTCATACGCACCCGTCTTCGAAAAATAATGACTGGGAGTGATTGTAATAACGTATCGAAAAAAGCCGGACTTGATTGTGGACTGACAGAAGAGGTCATTTCCTAAAACACACGGCGCACATTTTATTAGATTTTATTTTCTCTCTCTCTCTCTTCATCCGTCTCTTCCTGTTAATTCGATATGATGTGGTGGTTTTTTTTTCGGCTCTTTGAAAAGATGAAGAGCGCTCTCCATCTTTGCAACCTCTGAAGGCTTTGAGCCCGTAAATATTCGGTTACAGTCTAACGATAGTTTTTTTTTTAAATAAATATAAAAGTAATTCGCTGTAAATGCTACTCTTCCTCTATATTAATCGAACGTGTCATTTATTCTCGCACTGAATCCATTGATCCGTCATCGTTTTGATATGTTTACTACTCGCGTATCCCACATCTGTGTGAGAAAGTTTTCTTTTGCCCTCTTCTTTTTTTTCCCTCCCCTTTTAATTTTTTTCCTTCCTGTTGCTTTTTTTTTATAGACTTGTTTATTAAATGGAACATCATTAGCCAGACTAGTTTCTTCAATTTATTTTTCTTTCTTTTTTTCATTAGCGATATAGTTCCCTAATAAGTTCAACACCTCGGAAGTGGGTCACTGACAACAGTTCTAATTAAAAACGAATGTGGAATTATTCATCTCTGAAAGAGTTTCGGTGTTAGTTTTAATTTTCCGCTTGTTGTTCGTTCATTAGTGAGACACCCTTATAGTGTGCGATCAATTAAGAAACGTTTGAGTAATTATTTATTACTTTTTTCTGCTTCGTTTGCCGGGTGCATAATAATTTTTCTGACTTTCTCCATTTTGTTCCACCTCCAGAAAGTAGCTATATAGACACTAGACAGCTATCCCCTCTCCCTCACTCATCGTTATTTGATCTAACTAGTTGCAGGTTGTGCTCCACTAGAATGTCTTCACTTTGTAGAAGACGATTCTTCCGTTATACAGTATATTCTATCTTTGGACATTCGATTTGTGTAATATGAATATGAAATACGACTTGTGTCCGATTCATCTATATTTTCAATGAAGTTTGGCCGACTGAGAAGAGGGTCCCCCCCCCCCACACACACACACACAGGAGTTTCAATACAGGCTGATCGCTCAATTCTGCTGCTGACCCTTGACTGTCTGCAAGCTTTTGCATACGCTACTCAGTGAATAAGTAGAGGTGCATGGGTACGGTCCCCAAAGCAGAATGTTTAGCACTGTTCTGCGGCCATCCCTCAGCTGACTGCAAATGTTCTGCGGTAAAAGTCCCTATACATATAATAGTGTTTTTTTTATACTTTTTTCTTAAAATTCTTCCAAATTGTTCTGCAGTAGCGCTAATTGTTCTGCAACGTACGTTGCAGATTTTGGCACATTCTGCTTTGGGGGGGTACGGTTAAGTAGTGATAGTAAATGAGAGAGGTACCGTTGGACTTATGCCAACGAGATGTATCCGTTGATACCCATTTTGTATGTTTCTGATTAGATCTTTGAAGATTTAACATGAAATTTTTGCTAAAAATTTCACTTTAAATAACCCAAACTTTGGTATGTCAATGCCCCTTTTCTTCCAATTTTATAAACAGAGGACCTCGTAAGTTACCGTTTACAATTGTTTTTTGTCCGCATATTTTCACACTGGGGGTTATCCTGCTCTCTGGCAAAGAAACATTTTAATTTTTCAGTTCAGATTGAATTTTTCCACCTAGATGGTGAATATTACACATTGCACATCTTGTATATTATTGCAACGGTTGTTACAAGAATAAAAGGATTTGAGAAACACACTTGTTTCGCTTGTTATTGAAGAAGCTTTTTCAATAAAAGCCTAGCCTGGAAGGAAGGGGGCCCTTCCAATTGGTTATATATAGGGTTACTAACCGTCCTCCTACGTTTCAGAAAATTTGCCCTTTTGTCCTCCTTTTCAGGTTTCCGAAATTATTTTTCTTTTTTTCTGGAGAAATTTTTTTTCTCCATTTTGAATCACATGTTTGAGTATACTAAAACATGTTTGACAATACTTCATTGATATGAGCATTTTTGTGGTTTTTTTTCAACGCGCATTCATCAAAAGCCATCGAAATTCCCACAGTTTTTCCTGTTTTTGCTTTTTTTAGTGGTTGTGTTGTAAAGTTGGGAGAAATTATTGTTGTGTCCGGTTTTATTGGTCGGAATCATAGACTTAAGATATAAATAGACCGCGCACGCTATTCATAAAACTTGTCGAACGTGAAGAAAAGATGAGCAGTATTGTCAGGGAAAGAACAGGTTCTGCGCTATTACATTTGGCGCGTTTTCGCAGAAGCTAGGATGTTGCTGTAACGAAATTTGACTCAATTCGATCAAGTTGATGAACACTTTCCTTCATTTTTTCAATGAATTTCACTCATTTTTATGTGAAATATTTAGGGAGTATCAGATTTGAAAAAATAAATTCTATAAAATAAACAAATATTGGAAAACGGAACAACGTATATGTTGTAAAGCCTAATTCATTTATATTTTTAAATATTCTCTTCATTCACTTTGTCGCTTTTAATTTCGAAAATTTATTTATACTAGGGGTTATTAAAACAAAAATATATCTTTCCAGAACATTACACTTACTCTATATACTCATAATTAATTATAATGCATCATATTATGTTATGTAATGTAACACATTCACACTCATACCATATTCAGTCATGAAATAATATTCAAACAATAAGAAAAAGTTTCATTTCTAACATTCCTGAAAAACCTTTTATAACCTCATCACACAAAACTGTAAACACTTACATAATATTTCAGGATTAAAATAGATTTTACTCAAGAAAATTACAGAATCTCATCATCAATTTCTCTAAATTATAAGAATTAAAATTCCATGTAGAGTATATATGTAATAATTTAAAGTGTGTATATATATATATAATATTTTAGGATATAATATTTCATATACATAACATAATATTTACACATGTCACATATATATATATATATATATATATATGTGACATATGTAATCTCTTCGCTCCAAAAGTATGCATATGTTAATCTTAATTTAAGGTATTAAATCGTTTTTAGAATGATTCTTTTTCAAGATAACATCTGAGGTACACAATATATGACTTCAGGTCTTAGTACAGATATTGACTCAAAAAATCAATTGAATAATTAATTTTCTTGTTTGAAGCGGCAATTTCACATACAACAAACATAAATTAATGAATAAAAAAATTTCTTTTCTGTAATAGTTTTATGTCAGGTGTGAAGAGGGGTAAAAATACTATTATTTTTAGAGGTTGTTATGCATTTTTATGCAAAACTGCAATTGTCTAGGGGGGGGGGGAGTTTTCCTCACATTCTATTTAAATAGAATATTTTTCATAAATTTCTCCTTCTGAAAAGCGTATTTTCTTCCAAGTTGAGCAAAACTCGAATGAACTCACTAGCTCGCCAAATCTCGCCAAATCTTGCGGAGACGTATATTTCAGTTAAAACTTCATAAAACTCACAATTTCAATCATTTATTGCCAAAAATTCTATTAAAACATTTAATAATGATTCATGACATTTGAATTTTACCAAAACTTGGAACTTTAATTGAATTAAATCAAAAATGGAGTCGTTAAAAACTGAGATTACGTCAGAAATCCATTGCATCGTCAATTTAATATTCCAATTTTTAATTTATAAGAAGAGGAATAAGCAAAAAAGTATTCCCTTGTGAAAGGATACTGGTCCCCCTTTCCTAAACCGCTCAGAACATCCGAAAGCTGCGCAAGTGTTGGCCATTCTAATCAAAAATAAGACAGCGCGTGTAGATCGTCATACGAGTAGCCATAAGGAAAGCATTGCCAGCGAGATTCCCTGACCAGCCTTTCGACCGGAGTCACGTGACTCCGGATCTTTGCTTCACATTGTAACCCCTCGCGCGCACTCTATAGTATTATTACTCTGTGGTCGGAATAGTAGCGCTATCTATTGGGAAAATTTAGATGAATGACGTCATTAAGGGTGCGTGCGCAGGCGTCCTCCTTTCACAGTTTACGAATCTGGTAACCCTAGTTGTGGCCGGTTGTTTGGTCGGATTAGTAATGCCATCTATTGTGAAAGTTGGAAAAAGTGACGTTACTATGGGTACGCGTGCAGGCGTCCTCCTTTCTCAGTTTTCGAATCTGGTAATTCCAGTCATATATTATGAAGCACGCACACTCTTTGGTATATACGAGATACTTTCCGTTTTGCGTGTATGTGTGTGTTGGTCAAAGGGACTCTAGCCCAAAGAGTTGTTAAACAATGGGGCACACCTTCTTTAAGAGGCATGATAATTTCGAAACTACACGGTGATAAAGTTTCAATGAAAACCAGAATCAGAGGTTTAAATCCCGTGACTGGCTCTATTTCGAGCCATAAGCGGGCTTAAGGGCCGGGGTCCCATGGGGGGCCCATATGAAGGGACAGACAAGAGAGTATTGTATGTGTATTTATGTAGTGAGTGTATGGGGGAAGTATATTTGTCAAGGTTGGTATTAAGTCTTGGTTCCGGATTTTTTAAAATTTCAAAATTTTTGCGATTTTTTTAAGTTTTGCAGGTGAAATGCCGGCACAACCTCAGATGTGAGTTGTGTTAATAGTAGAAGAGCGACAGTGAAAATGAGCTGTGAAGAAGACGCTGGAAAGTTTCAATCACTATTTTGAAAGATGGGGTGTATGGAGAGTTATGTGGGAATTTCTGGAGCTCTCTTGGGGAAGCCCCTGCAGCAAAAAAATTGAAATTCCCCTGGTCTTGCAGATGTCAGGACCACAAGAAGCACTTGTTTTTAGGTCACACGGTTTTCTGTGTGAAGCCGCCCCCCACCCCATGAATGATCTTGAAATTGAAGATGTATTTACGTCAAAAAAAAGTTCAGTATAAGTTTTTATGAAATCTTTTCCTTTATTTGCAATTGCCTGCACTGCAGACATTCAAAAAAGACAATTTATCTTGAGTGGTCCCACAAATTAAGGGAGCAGTAAAATTTTCAATAAAAGCCTTGCCTTTGTGTAAAAACATAGTTTGTTCCGTTCAATTAAATCGGTTGTTTTTTCCTCACCTCTTGTATCGTTTCGCGTTAGTTAGGAAGGTGTGTGTGACTAAGTTGATGACAAAGGGACAACCGGGAAATAAAAGCTAAAACAGTTTCACTTCCTCCAAAAAAAATGTACCTACTATGAATGTAAATGAATTTAAAGGAAATCATCATGTGCCGTTTTTTCCCTCAACATCCTTCCCGGCGATTTCCTCCATCATAGGAACTCTTGTCCAAAATTTCTGCATTATATTTCGTTTTCCGAACAGTATAATCCTTATCATGAACCGTATAAACATAATCTTGGCGGTCTTTTGTGTGTATTATTTTGACTTTTGGCATATGTGCATAATTTTCAATGATTTCAGTTAGTAATCATTGGTATCGTTGGAAAAGTTGATTGTGTGTTGTTCCTTTGAGGACTGGTTTTTCTACCCAAAAAACGTGTATACCGTGATTGACGCCGTATATGTGTGTTTTCGATTAATATTGAGAATATTTTTTTTTCGTTTCCGTGGTCTATGAAACTTAGCTTAGATAACGGCTCGATTTAGAATCGTGAATGGTATCAGTTGTTTGCGATACTCTTATATTACAAAGAAAATAAAAACATGAAAAGGAACAGGATGTCGAGTTCAGAAGTGATTAGATAAAAGTGAGAAGTCATTTTATCATTTCTACCTCCCAAGGTCCGGAGGTTCTCAAACCTGGTAGCTAGAGTGAGTGTGATTGGAGATAAACTGGATTCTATTTGCATGGACAATATCGCGGAATATCTGTCTACATAAAACTCTCCTTCAATGCCCACATTAAAGTTTATCAACACCGAAAAATTCGTATTTCGAAGATGAAGTAAAGTTTTGGAGATACAGACAGATACAGAATGAATCGAGCACGTCCAGGCTCTATCGCTATTGCAGTTTAAGCATAGTGGTCATTAGACCGCGGACGTGCCGGGAAAACCTACCTGCGTACCGGCCTGGCGAAGCCACCCCAAGCCAGGGCGCCCCTCGCAAACTCTTTCGCTACCATGGTTCCAACCTAACAATCGCTGCCCGGCACCACCAGGATGTTCGAGCCCCAAACCCCAACTAAACATCCTCAACCAAGTCCCACAATAGCCACCACCCAAAAACCCGACACCACGCTCCGCGACCAAACTCTCCCCGCCCCCTCCGGAGCTTCATTATTAACCAAAACAATAAATAGTAACATACAAAACATATTTACAGACATTTGGATGCTTCACGACGCAGGCCTTTACGGCGTATCCGTTTGTAGTAATGTCAATTCTTAACAGTTCCTCAGTCATTCATACGCATTGCATTGCGTGTAGGGTCCTTATTACCTGGCTACACAGTTATCAGTCTTCTTCACTTATAGGCCCATGTGGCAAGTTTACACGGGTCTCTATCTTTCACGTGCCTTTCTTTTTCAGACCCCCATTGGCCTAACTACACGGGTATTCAACTTTTCCACGTGTAGGGCCCTCATCCTAACAATTCCTCGAGGAGGAACCGTTGGGCTTATGGGCCTCTTTTCCCTTATTAAGCCGGCCGAGCTAAATATCTTCTTTTCCCCTCTTGTTCATCGTCATACTTTTTTTATATGACGTTACTTTTTTATACTACTTTTCATATACTATTTTTCTTCTGCATATGGATGTGGAGCTCCCACTTCATATCCTCGTCAATCTGTAGACCCAGGTAGTCAAGTGTCTTAGTTCTCTTAACTGGTGTCCCACCTAACCTGATAGTTGGCGGTCTTTTACAGGAAAACCAAGTAAACTTGGTAAACTTTTCTGCTTGGATAGAGAAAGATGGTGTCTCTGCATCCAGTCTTCTAGTTGTACCAGGGCCTTCTCTACAAGCCTCCCTGTCCCTTTTACCGTCTGGGTGGATGCTACAATGGCTATATCATCAGCATATGCTTGTAGGCGTATCCCCACTGGCCAGTGTAACTTCAGAAGTTCTTTGAGGACCACATTCCAAAAGAACGGCCCTGAGCATGATCTCTGCGGTGCCCTTTTCATTACTCGTTGAGCTGTTCCCTCATCTGTTTCAATGATTGCCATTCTGTTTGTCAGGATGTCTGCCGTAGTCGCTATGATGTCCCGCGGGACCGATATCTCCCTCATACTTTTCCCATATATCCCCATGTCGAAGATTGTTAAATGCAGCATGCACATTCACCGATATTACTGCCGCATCCTTCTCATTTCGTTTTTCCTTTACTTCCATGAGGTCATCAATTGCTACCTCTGTTGAGCTTCCCTGTCGGAATCCATACTGTGCATTACTCAAGTTTTGTCTTTCCATGTAGAGAAGTTTATTCTGTGGATCAGCAGTCGCTCCAACGTTTTCTCGATGCATGACAGTAGAGACACCGGCCTGTGAGAGGCTAAAGAGCTCGGATCCCGTCCCTTTTTCAGAAATAGGAGAATTTTCGCTGTTTTGAAGGTCCCGGGGAAGCGGCCACGATCCAGAACTTTCTGGAACCAGATTACCAGAAGCTTTTTTTTTTGGGTGTATCCTTTTTACAGTCCTATTGCCTGTCCTGTCCGATACAGGCGCTTTATTATCATTCAGACCTCTTACTACTCTAGCTCTTGCCAGTCCCGTTATTCTTTTATCCGTCGTTATTCTCCCGTTCAAGATTTTTGCGAGTTGACGTTCATCCTCCATTCTTTCTTCAGCCAAAAGCTCCGGGTAAATCGTATTGAGCTGTCTTCCTGCGGCCTCCAGGAGAGTTTCATCACCTTCCTCCCTGATAATAACTTGTGGAAGGAATGTCTTGTGCTTGATCGCTGCCTTATACGGCACACCAAATGCGTCAGTAGAAGATTCACATTTCTTCTTCCAGCTCCCAAGTTTTGTTCGTCGGATCTTACTAGTACTCTGTGCCGAACGAACACCGTCCTGACTGTTTGTCTGCTATTTTCCGTTGCTTTCTGCCATTTCCTCTTGAGAGCCTTGACCACTTTTCTATCCCTTTCAAGCTCAGGTGTCCACCAGCTCGGGAGTTCCTCTTTTTCGCAATTAGCGTACGATCGCTAGCAATCACTATCGCTTCCATTATCCTATCAGATTACCATTCTAGTTCTTCTCTCGAATTGCACTCTCCCCAATCCTTACTCCAGCTGTGGGATAGTAGCAGAAAGCTGTTTGTCAAATCTCTCTAGCCATCTTTCAGTAGTACTGCATTTCACTGTACATTACCACTGTATTTGGGTCATTTATGGACCAATTGCACATTTTTAATATTTATCCTGATATATTTATGACCCGAATGTGTGAGTACTCTTCATCTACATACCATTAAATCCGGCTCGCAAGAAGAGAGTTCTTACATGGAGTCAGACCAGGCCAACCTTTGCCACCTCGTTGTTCAAACGTCGGAGTTATATTGTCTCCATTCATCAGCAAAAGATCATTTGCCATCAAGAGATCCAATACTATATTCCCCTTTCGATACTCTCTGCGTATCCCCAGAGTTCACTCCATCCGTTCCAGTCCGACCCCAGGATGATTCTTGTGATGGGGTTCTGCCCATGAAGTTCATTAGCCTCTTGTAATGCTTCCCTTATGTTCTTATAAGGTGATGAGTATGAACTTGAGAGTATCAGCGGTCCATCTTGAAGGTATATTTGTACCCCCGAGTTTTTCCTTACGGAATGCGTTGCTGCACTGATTTCTTTGTTCGGGATCGCAATAGCCGCTTTACCATTCTTGGAGATTCATGTTGCCCATCTTTTTGGTAAATCTTTTAATTCAAAACCAGAGTCACACACACCCATGGCTCCTGGATCAGGAACACATCTACTTTTCAGAGAGATTCTATGAACTCCTAATTGTCCGATACTCCCTTGCCTCTGTCCACGCTAATTTGGACTATTCGTAACTCCTCCATACTTCTCTCATTAGTACCCTGGGCTATTATTATAATTCCTTACTAGATTACTCTGCGAAATCTCACCGTTTGCATTTCTTCATAGGCACCACAATTTCTTATTTTTGTTTGGTCTTTAAGTCCATTCTGTTTCGCCCTGGTGGCCTTCCAAAATACGGGATACGACATGCTCGAAGCTTGATGATATGATAACGGGTTTCTAGACCCGTTGTTAAAGTTTGCCAGGATGCAATTGATGCAACGTTCTTCTCTATTCGAGCAGTCCCTAGAGTTGTGCCTCTCCGCACACAATACTCTTCAGGGCTGGTGCAGCTCGAGGCCCAGTGCTCCATTTCTTGACAGTGGAAAGATCGAGGTGACGAGATGAATTCCTGATGCACGACCACCATTTGTGCGTCCCTATATATCTGCTTTTAATAGCCTCCATTAATTTTTTGTTGCGATCCACCTCTACAGTTTGATGGATGCCTTTTCCCTCTCGTAGCATTAGATGAGATCTCCGAGCAATAGTCCTTTCATTTACCTGAAGAACTCTTGCCAGTTCTCTTACCATTGCATCCTTTGGCGTGTTGGACGTTATGTTCTTCTACAAGATCCTCTCTCGGCTATTCTTGGGAGGACGCGCCGACATTACTTTCCTGAACGTTCGATTTGCTTTTACTTCCCCTTCGAATTTCTTAGCCTTTTCCTCCGTGTCAAAGTCCACTCTATGCCTGTCTGAGTTTGTCTTATCTTTGGAGTGGTATCTCTACGCGCGATGTTCGCAAGATGTTTCCCGCTAACCCTGCATACCAACTCTCGGTCTTCTGGGTAATGTGGGAAAATAAGTATGGTATAAATTCTGCCCCGGCCATAACTCCAGCATATGCATGTTCTCCACTGCTTGAGTAGCTGGAGGGAGTAGTCATAGCCTTCAGTTTGTCCTCCACAGATGCTCTATCCCGGTACATGTCACCATCCAAGGTGCAAGTTTCGTTCAGTGCTCGCCCTCAGACCCTTTTTTTGCTTATCCTATGATAATGACTTGCCCTTTGCGGATTTTCTCTTCCATTTCGATCATACCCTATTGACCTAGGGACCTGTAAAGATGAGCCAAGAGCCTCGGGAACATTATGATGCCTGTATACCACCGTCGGGTAAATGGAGCGGCATTACTTCCGCTGCACTTTCCTTAGCTCCTGTAACATTTCACCCATGGTGCATGTTCCATCTTCAGCTAGTCGTTCCTCATCCGGAATATTACGAAGGTCGAATCTGACTTTTTGTAGGTCACTTTTTTGAAGTCCGTTTCATTATCGCTGGAAGGGTTTCGTCCACTCAAAAGAGGCATCTATAATCAAGTTATTGTGTATGAAGAGGAGTATTTTTTTTATTTTTTTTAATGAAAAACGGAGAAATAAAAATAACTCTATTAAGAAATTAGTACACTCTATTCCTTAAAATATTCGGAGGAGTAAAATTGAATTTTGATGCGTATTGGCGAACGCTATGTACGGAAAACAACTTAGATGCTTACTTCTTGTCTGTCCCTTCATATGGGGCCCCCATGGGACCCCGGCCCTTACGCCCGCTTATGGCTCGAAATAGAGCCAGTCATAGGCTTTAAACCTCTGATTCTGGTTTTCATTGAAACTTTATCACCGTGTAGTTTCGAAATTATCATGCCTCTTAAAGGAGGTGTGCCCCATTGTTTAACAACTCTTTGGGCTAGAGTCCCTTTGACCAACACACACATACACGCAAAACGGAAAGTATCTCGTATATACCCAAGAGTGTGCGTGCTTCATAATATATGACTGGATTCGAAAACTGAGAAAGGAGGACGCCTGCACGCGTACCCATAGTAACGTCACTTTTTCCAACTTTCACAATAGATGGCATCACTAATCCCCCTCCTCCAGTTCCCATTCTGAAGTCTAGGTTTTTCCAAGTCTTAAGTTGGTAACATTATTCCAATAATGTTTTATTCCAAAATGTTTTATCCAATAAAAATATTATACAGGGTGTCCTGTACTGCTACAGTGCTAGCACGGCCTTTGTCTCATCAACCGTCCGTCGTAGAGGTATGATTCTAAACAAAAAATTCCATGTGTCTAAGTGTAATCTTCACAAAGATATTCGAAAAATGGAGGAAATTTGGAAAGAATAGAATTAAATGCAGAAAAACCGTTTTACCCGCATTTACATAGAAACATGGATCTTTTTTGCCTCAGGAGAGATGGCAACAACTTTCTAATTGGAAGTTAGAGCACGGGGGGACTGTATAAAAATTTAGATTTTTTTATTTTGCTACACACTGTATTTTCACTCTCAAAACTGGTACAGGATAATTTTGGAACTCCTGTCGAGCATTTTTTAAATTGGAATTATACATCTACGACGGACGGTTGATGAGATAAAGGCCGTGCTAGCACTTACAGGACAACCTGTATACATAGTGGGTGATGTCTATTAACAGCTATCGTGCGAATCATCATATTTGATTAACTGGGGAAAAGTTGCTTATTCGATTCTCTGTGGGAGAAATTTTGGTTCCAGAGGTTTTACCGTTTAAGCGTGGCATCCGTTATCTGATTAAGCGGGGCCGACTGTATTTGAATGAGATAAGGCTTCATAAAAGTCACCAAAATTAATGACTTTCAGATCATCTCACATTTTATACGGCAGGCAAAGTATTGGAATTAAAGTTGTTTGGCAATTGTTGAAACGGACCACGGCACTGTAGTTAACAAGGCAATGAACGTTATATGCAGAGGAATCATCATATCACAGAAGGATCTCTTTTAAAGACTCTCAGTCCTATTTTTCGAACAACTGACGGGGAACATACTCGTAGCTGCCACAAAAGTGAGTATTTCCGTTAGTGAGTAACCGGAAAACTTATTGCGCATTTGCAAGAACTTGGTGGTGGTGGTGCGGATGTGGGTGACTGTTCTGCGGTGATTATTTTTAACATATCATTCTAAATATGTGTACTAATAAAGCTGCTGTTTCCTGTGGTAACATATCGAGGGAAATTTCTAATCTCAGTTGCAACTTTTTCATTATAAAAGAAACATAAGTTATACTCATTACGTATGATAAAGTCGATACTATTATCAAAAATCGTTCAGAAAAATGGCTTTCACCATCAAAGAGACGTAAGTAAATCCTCCCAAACAGCGATTTTCGCTCATTGTCGCGTGTAGTTAGCAACCTATTCGCAGCCCAGGTTCGAACCCTTTTGGTGGCACAGTGGTGGTCGGCTGAAGTTTGCCTCGAAGTTGGAAAACCACAGAAAACAATCTCCCATGCAAAAGTCTCTCCGCCGAGAGCAGGCAGGCCTTCAACGTGATACTCACATAACATGAAAAAATCAGGCTTCTTAACCATTTCCACTACAAAATATGGCAGACGTATGGCAGCATCAGTGTAACACAAAACAAGAGCATAACTTCGACTACTTAAATTCCCCCTATTGATAATGTCTGATCGTGGGAAGGTTGACTGCGTAGGTAATTTGTCCAAAGTTTAATTTTTCAAGATTTTACGAACTTTTTGCTCACTCTATATTAGGTTAGTTTTATGGTGAGATCTTTTTTTCTTTCTTCTGTCAGAGGAGTGTATCTGGCAGTTACGAGCCAAAAACTTAAAATAATGAAGAAATTTGAGTTAAATATATGTCGCTGTGTGTTTCAAGGCGTTTGCGATTTTTTAATTCACGAATTCAACTCCCAAGATCCTTGTTATGAAGAGAAACAAAAAATTCGGAAGCTTCTGTAAATTCTTTAGCTGTTCTTTGTGTATTTGTGCATGGTGCGTGAGATAATATCTTTCATAATCAAAGTAAACGTACGATAAGACGTGCGTGAGAAACATCTAGAATTCGAAGATCTGTTTGAATAAGAGGCAAAAAAAAAAAAAAAAATCAGAATGGAGCATAAAGAATGGAATTTTCCTGTTTTCATCATCATGCTGGACAAAATGATGCAATTCGACTGCTGACAATCTCTTGAAGGTGGTCTTAACGTGGCCAAAAGTAAAGAAATCCCCTCGAAAAATCGTAATGTCTTCGGTTGGGTGCACGTGAATAACAAGGGTGTTGGCTCCCATCTCTCGCAAAATTCAAATCAACAGACTTCATCTGATTTCAACTTCATCTCATCCGTTCTACTTAGTTCTTCGTATGGTAATTCCGTGTTTTGACGTCATTGAAGTGGTATTTAGTCCTACGTTTTAGCCTTCGTTACTGTAGAAATGAAAAAGCAAGGGCGTATCGTTGTTTGTGGTGATCCGTTAACATCTCGTACTTCCACCCCTTTTTTTCTTATCTGTTTTCTTTAACAACATCTTGAAATGATTTCCAACGCCTAATATGAGCGCGCGAGTGCTCGACAGATATCTTTTACCTTCAATTCGTTTCGTATATTTATATTTCGCTTGTATGCATACCTCGTGGGCGAAGTATGATGTGTCCTTCAAATCTCCAGATCGATAAGATCATTAAATATATTAAAATTAGAGCACTTGCAATATTCGTTGGTTACAAAGGCTGTGCCCATCGAAGTATATCGAGTCACGGATCGATCCCTGTTCGTAACACATTTTGTGTTTGAATCCCACACCGATTCAACCTGATCGGATTTACATTCTGGTTGGTTGATACTTCACTGTAGAATATTTCACAAGAGTAGTTTTTTTCTGCGCAATATTGATTTCTCTGCGGGAATAAGAAAAATGACAAATTTAAATTTATAATATTCTGGCTGTGAGCAATGGGTTACGTATTTCTAATATTCTTACCGTCTTCAAGAGACTTACCAAAAAACTATTCATCGATTAGTTATCTGGTAAAAAAGTACCCTTAAAATCATTCTTCTCAACTTATATGTCCTATGGCCCTCTTTTTCAGAGAAAAATATTGCAGTATATTCATGTTTTCAACGTACCCTCTTGTTTATCAAATTCATAGGATCCTCCTATCTCATATTGTAACTTCAAGGCACAAATGCGAGCCGGTCCCCCATTCGAAAAAGTCTCTCCGCAGAGAGCAGGCAAACCATCAGCACGATTGTTACCTAACAAGCAATTCCAGGCATCTGCCATTTTCATTTCGAAATATGAAAGTCAGATGGCAGCACCACCAGAACAACATGCACGCATGACCTTGGCAATATAAATACGTTAGGGCAGGGGCTCTCTAACTATGCGCCGCGGCTCCCTGGTGCGCCTGCAACCTTTGTGAGGGTCACCGCTTCACGGCCCCCCGACAAAGGTTTTTCGAAGATATCCTTTGTTAAACAGCTCTGGGGAGCCGGCAGAGCTCGTGAAGCATTGAATATGAGGAAAGAGGCGCCGCTGGTGGAAAAAGTTTGAGAACTCTGCGTTGGGAAACACGTGCACTCAGAACACAGTTCTCGCATGTACCAATTTGTTAGAAATCCCGCAAAGGAATGTTTACGAGGTACGTGTGTGGTTAAGTAGTAAACCTCCGGTCTGTTCCAGCATTCTCATGCAAGTAATCTGGGATTTTCTTGATTCTAAAAAAAAAAAAAATTACGCATTGAGCCGGGCATCCCCCCCCCCCCCGCACTAGAGGAAAACTGACCCAAAATGCAACACATTGAACGCGTTGAGCTACATATTTGAAATTTTTATCAGAGAAACTAAATTCATGTAGTGAGTAAACGATCACAAAATCACGAAGGAAATAATGCCCTTTATTTCATGTTTTACAGAGGGCTCATTCAACCCCCCCCCCAAAGAAGAGGGGGCTTCTTTAGGAGGTGTTGGCTCATTCCCTCTGTATCTGACAGAAAACGTGGATGGTCAGTTGCATGTGACCGACTAGGATTTTCTTCAAATTCGGTGCACGTACAGGTGCTGTCGAGGAATTAAAATACCCAGTTTCAACGACCTGCTTCGCGTAGATGTGGAGCTACATAAATTTAAATTTTTTGACAGAAGCAAAACCATTGATTTCAATGGGTTTTTTTTTTTGGTAAAAATTGCACATATTGCTTAACGCTTTCAGAGTTTTGCATTTTGGATGACCAGCAGTGTATTTCTGAAGGAGTAAAATGTACGCCCAACTAGAAGTCCTATTCTAATGGCCCGATAGAGCACCGGTGGTGTTCCAACCAGTGTTCTTCGGAGCTCCATTGTTCCGTGATATGGGGTTCCGTAATATAAAAAAAAAACTACATTTTTTTCAATGGTGAGGCTAATAAAAATACATATTTGAAGAAATGTTCATGTTTGTATGGGTTAGTGCAGGGTTGGGTTTTTCACAAGAAAAGCATCAAAAACTAGTTTAAACTGTCAAAAACTCGAAAACCTAAATGGGGTTTGGATAATATTTTGAACACATTAGGTATATAACATGACGAGAAACTTACTTTTTGTATATTACGTTTTATTTTTAAACAATAATTTATTACAATAATTAAAACAGTATTAATTATAATTTGAAATTTTTCGACAGAGTCCAGAACAGATAATATTTAATTTTATGGTCCATTTCCTCTAAACTACTGATTACCTGTGTTAAGTGAAATAACTAATGTACTAAGCGAAATAGAGCTATTTGTTTAAAATGTGTGATTAGGGTTAGTTTTTTGATCTCGGAAACTGACTCAGAAACAATCAAAAATTTATTGTCCATGTTGTCAAAATGGTTTTTTTTAACCTGATAGATATTTTAAATAACAAAAACCATTGTTTTATGCAGATTAATGGTTCTATATTTTGAATTACCGTGCACTGCCAAATTAAAGGACATTTTAGTCCTACAATTTAGTATTTTTAGTGCTAGCTATATTCTAATGTTATGCGCAATGAGAGTATCGTTTTAAGTATTAATAAGTATCTAGGTAATTTAATAATAACAGAAATCACAACATTACAAATATATTGTAAAATAACTTTTTAAACACCTATCTGTTATGAAAAGAGTACAGCAGATGGTTTATATCAATACACATATATAAGCAGTTGAAGAAATTTTGGTAGGTCAAGAATCATCTTAAATTGAGGAATATATCAAATAGTTATATATCAAATATATCAAATAGTTACATATCAAATATATCAAATAGTTACATATCAAATATATCAAATAGTTACATATCAAATATATCAAATAGTTACATATCAAATATATCAAATAGTTACATATCAAATATATCAAATAGTTACATATCAAATATATCAAATAGTTACATATCAAATATATCAAATAGTTACATATCAAATATATCAAATAGTTACATATCAAATATATCAAATAGTTACATATCAAATATATCAAATAGTTACATATCAAATATATCAAATAGTTACATATCAAATATATCAAATAGTTACATATCAAATATATCAAATAGTTACATATCAAATATATCAAATAGTTACATATCAAATATATCAAATAGTTACATATCAAATATATCAAATAGTTACATATCAAATATATCAAATAGTTACATATCAAATATATCAAATAGTTTTTCTTCAGCTTTTGTGTTATGCTCTATTCAAATTGTATATTTTACTAGAAAAAATAGCATATATTGTCCAAAATAATTCTGTGGAGAGCAGAACATTATTTTACAATCATATTAAGTATTCTTTGTATAACGTAGTGACTTTTTAAACATTTCATGCAGTCAATGTTCGTATTTTCAACGGGAATTTTTATATTGAAAAGCAATATTTGAGGTTTTTGACATGACAGCTTAAACCACGGTTTAAACCGTCAAACCTGTCATGCGTCAAAAGTTATTGCGTAATCTGTCCGGTTCAGATCAAATTAAAACGTTAGAAAGCTCAGCGCGCTAGATAATAGGTGCCTGTGGAACGAACTTCTGTATACCTACCTAATTCGTTTGCATTTTAGTCTGCTTAAATGTTGATAAGCCCTTGCCGTCTACCAAGATGCTCGACCTACTGGCAGCATTGCTAGAAATAACCAGATGGTGAAATGTAAAAAATTCTTTAAAGAATTTCGAATGCATCCAGTTTTGAAGGGTTTCTTGCATGGTTTCAGTTTGTGTAGTTGGCGATAGATGGCGCTGCACACTTATTAGTTATTTAAAACTAATTTATTGGTTATGTAGGATTTCGGTGATCTCTTCGTTTGGGAAATGGTATCCGACAATTAGTACCAAGTGTTGGGTCATGTGAGAATTTCGACAAATGTTTCGTCGAATTTTTATTCGCTTAATGGGGTAAAAATCAACCCTGATAGCCATAATATTATTTCTTGATTCCAAAACTGCTTCTCCAGATCTCGCCTCACAAGAACGTAGAAAGCTTTTTCTCTCATTGTGATTACTAGGATATGTTTTTCTATTACTTTTAAATGAGTTTGTTTTCATGTAATTCTCCTCCATCATCCATATTCATATCAAGCATAGCTCCATTATTTCGGGCTCTGTGCCAAATATCAATTTATGTATATTTAGCGTTCTCCCTCATTTAAGACTTTTTTTCGCGTAAACACATTGCTAAATTCTCGTCTCACGAATGAATCGTAATTGCATTGATGGTAACACAACGGACGGGTCACGAATTCTTGATTAGGTTCCTTCTCCCGTCCCCGTTGCGATGACTTTTTTGACGTAATCATTTGTTACTGGCCGGGCGTTGAATAAATATTGAGTGATGATTCCATCGTCAAATTTATTTGCCCTTTCACCGAACTTTCGCCAAACCAAAGAGAAAGACTTGATGATGTTGTTTTCCTTGTTCTCTCAAGTTGCAGCAGCGGAGTATTAAAAATCAGCCTTTGAAATCGATCCGCAGCATTATTCATGATTGCTAATAAGAAAAGTCATAAGAGTTCATACGTACGATTGTCATTGTGATGAGTGACCTTATGACGATTTCTCTAAAAATAAATTTTTCAGGATGTTTTATCCACATTGGAAAATTTTTAATAGGATATTTTTTATGTTCAAGAAAAAACAAAAACATGGAGTTTGTCGGATCTCTAACTAGGTAAATAAGATTTGTGTTTTGGCTTTCTTTTTCTGAGGAGCAGACACGAGCCGGTCTCTCCGTTAACTCTTTAAACGTTTTTGAAAATTTTCCTGATTCGCACTATAACTGCCACAGTAGAAATGAAAGTGTTTTAAGAACCCTCAGATATTTCGGGGTGACTGAAATTAAAGCAGATCAAGTTTGACGAGATTTATCAGGATTGACGTTGTAAGGGTTAAGAAAGTCTTTCCACAACAAGTAACAAACCCACATCATAAAATTACACACAGATAAAGATTCATTCAATTTTCCGTTCAAGTGATTCTTATGCGGAAAACAAGTGGTAGTATTTTCTGAACGCATAAAATGCACGGCTCACATGATTACATGAACTGATAGGTTTCCTAAATTGCAATTTCGACACTACTTTTTAGACCATGGTTTCTTAACTGGGGGTCCCTGAGAGCATTTCGAGGGGCCCGTGAGATTGATTGAGAGAAAATTCAACTAAATACATTTTTTTCATACACTGAACGAAATTAAGTGTATTCATAATTTCATCGAGGAATTAGCAGCTTCACCATTTTTTTTATTATGCAGTTGGGTGAAACAACAGACATTTCTCAATGCTGTCAGCTTTTTTTTTTTTTCTGCTCTCTATGTGCCTGTTGGAGCCATCAAAGAAGAATTATTATTTTGTGAGCATCATTCGAATATTACAAAAGGTATGGATGATTTCAAAATGATAAAAACATTTTTTCTCAGACGAAATTTTGATCGGAAAGAGAAACTTCATTCAATTTGCACTGATGAAGTTCCTGCGATGCTTGATAATTAGGGATACGTAAATTTCGCAAAAAAAAAAAAAAATTTTAATCAAATTTTGCATTTATTTTCAAAAAAAAAAAAATTCGGGTCAGAAATTTCGTATTTGTTCACAAAATTTTATTTTTTCACAAAAGATACAAATTTAAAAAAAATAATAAAATATATTTTAAAAAATAGCATATCATTGGCCCTCGGC
Source organism: Pholcus phalangioides (assembly GCF_987345545.1). Classification (NCBI taxonomy): domain Eukaryota; kingdom Metazoa; phylum Arthropoda; class Arachnida; order Araneae; family Pholcidae; genus Pholcus; species Pholcus phalangioides. The sequence continues at coordinate 89,833,129 of NW_028301608.1, read as the reverse complement.
TAAAATGATTTTTCTCAGGCCCCCCCCTCCCCCACCTTGCTAGAAATGCTTACTCTCGATAATTTGAATCAGATCTCATTTTCATGAGGCCCCTCTGCACTTGAGGTTTCTGGGCCGTGCTCGGTCGGACCCATGCATTAAGACTACACTGATTCGATCTCATGTGTAAAGTCAATTTATTTTAATTCTTTTCTGCTTAAGGCTCTAGAAATTGTAATTAAATACATTTAGCAACAAGAAGCTACAGGAATCGACATAATCTGCAAAGATAGCGAGATTTGGCAGCGAAGAAACGGCACTCGTTAGGAAAGCAGACTACGGTGAACATTTTTTTTGAAATTATCACTGGACCTAACTTTTTTTTAAATACTGTATTTAACTTCAAAATATTCTGTAACTAAGTTTATTTTCTCACTTAATTTTTTCTGTTGTTTTGTTGTAAACATGAATATTGGGTGCGTAATGTGAGAAATTATAACATAGTTTGACGTTTGATAGGTTTTTTCGTTGGATAATACGGAACACCTCCGTATTATCCAACGTTCTGCCGGCCCGTTTATGTCGGATAAGCGAGACTCTACTGTACTCATTTGTCAATTTTTTTTCGTAAAAATGACTTTGAAATTTGAGCCCAAAAGATTTCAAATCTACTAACTTACTCTACAAAACATGTGCGAATGGAAAGTTTGATCCTTTCAAAATTGTCGATTAGCATAATTTTCCTACAGAACTCGGAAGCGAAAGTCAACTGAACCCGTATTTTAGGAGCTAGAATTTCATTGTCAAAACTTACTGTTAAGAGACTTATGCTGGAGTAATCGTCGTCATATTTATTAAGAAAAGCAACAATATATGATATTCACTCAGATGAATGACACCTTTGAACCACGAATTCTGCCTCGTTATTACAGGCGTCGGGAAGAATTTTGCTGCCAGCAATAGCCTACTTATAGTGATACTTTTTTCTTTTTGGTAGCTTAAATACGCGCTGCTCATTTTTCTTAAGTGCAAAAACAGTTATCTTCGTTTTGGGCCACAACAGAGTTAAATTCTTTAATGAATGCGTCAGCCCCACGATTCACTTTATGCGCCCAGCATTGGTAGTGCAAAATGTTGTCATCAAGAAGTGTTTTTAATAATTTAGATCTAGAGTCCGATTCTAGATCCGTTGGTTTCGTATTCTTTTAAGGTGTCAATTAGCTTGGAAACAAACGGAAGAATTAACGATAAAATTTAAATTATCGAGATTTTGCAGAAAAGTAGTAAAAATTCAAATTTTTGCATTTATTCGTCAAAATTGGCATTTATCGCATTTATTTCGTGAATTTCGCATTTATCGTATTTATTTCGTGAATTTCGCATTTATCGTGGTTATTTCGTAAATACGAAATTTACGTATCCTTATTGATAATACATCTAGTTTCGCTACTTTGGCATTTTTAGTATGTATTTTACTGTGTATTTCAAAGGTGTCGAAGAAGAAACACATACTCGTTGCATGACTGTTTCGTAGTTTTTATTATATTATCTTTTATATGTGTTTCAAAGTGCTTTTCAGAGAGGGGGTCCGTGATCTTCACTTTACTGACACAAGGGGTCCGTGAAACTAAAAAGGTTAAGAACCCCTGCCTTTGACCAATGGTTCGCAAACTTTTGTCAACCGCGTCTTTTTTGCCCGATGTATTGTTCGTACGCGGCTCTCCAAAATAGTTTAGTAGATATTTTCACACTTATAAAAGAACCACTGCAAAGCCTAAATAGGCACACAGGTCAATATCCCACACTTTGAAAAAAACACTGCCTTAAGCCGGGATTAAGGCCTTAACTTTTACAGTCGGGATTACCCTATAAAAGTTATTTTATGAAATTTGAAAAATTCAACCAATGAGCGTATGTTACATTCGAGCGAATGTTTATTTCATGTCAACTTTATTTGCCTTTTGCTTACATTCGAGCAAATGTAACTAATAGGTTTAGTGGTTGTTTTTTTTTTTCGTCTTTTGTAAAACATATTTTACCAAACTTTTATAGTGTAATCCCGACCTTAGATTAAGGGTGCACAACCTTTTTAGTTCGTGGGCCAGATATGCGATAATTCTGTCGCTCGCTGGCCAGAAACTTGTATATGTATATATAAGGTGACCGTATGACCTGTATATTACGGGGCAGTCCCATATAATTTTTATCGTCCCAACTTTTTCATAAAATGTAGTTTTCCTCCCTTACACACGATTACGTTTTCAAGGAGGCTCAAATCAGAAAATTTTGTGTCACCCTTAGACTCTAATTTTGCCAACCACCTTAAAAAAAAGTTTAGGTACCAGTACCGATTTTCTAGTTGCCATGTCGACTTGGTGCCTGGGATTTTGTTCAGCCCTGCTCTAATTACTTACCTAGTAATTTTTGAAAGTGATTGTTATTGTGATATTTTCGGGGATGCACTGTGTAACATGACTCTGGCTTTTAGAAACAAAAACACTATTTCACTAACTATTCTATTACATTATACCTGAATGTAGTGGTGTCGACAAAATAAAAGACTATCCTGTCGCGCCGCAATGAAATGTAATAAGGCTTTTACGAGTTTGATTGTGTAATCACTATAATGCGCCAATGTTTACAGTTTAATTCAATGTTTTAGGTGAAAAACGATGGTGGGAAAGAGATAGTGATGAATGGGACGTCTAGACAGCCTCGTTAGGGATTTATTTTTGGTTAGAATTTTTTATTTTTTTGGATTAGTTTTGACTACGTGGATTAGTTGTACGCATGACCTATTTCCCCCTTAATACGGATTTCCTTGGGCTTGAAAGACTTTCTATGAACGTGACGTGACCTTACATTATTTGCAAACTTACTTAGGTCATAAGATGTTACCTATGTGGTATAGCACGTTTCTGCGGTGTCCTTAGTATCAAAATTGGCATGAATGTCAAAATAAGCAAACTTGTGTGTTGTCAGAGGCAGTAGTTTCATTGCCGCGGTATCTTCAATTGTGGTGACCAAGAAACGTCTTCGTTCCTAAAAGAAATCCTCTTCTCTGATCCACGAATGATTTTACTTACTGTATTTATTTATTTTTGTTTAAAAGGCCGCCGTTGGGTTGAGTATACATTCGATTTTGCTAATTCTAGTGGGGTGGGGAAGGGCAGCATCAGAAAACGTTTTCATTAGTCGAAATTTGTGAGAAAGAAATGGTCTTTGATCTGACCAGAATAAACGTTTTTCTCACTGTCCAGAAAGTCTTAATGTCTATTCATACACATCTGTGACGGCTCGTCTCAATTGAAAAAGATATTCTCATTGCCTCTGCCAGCCACACTCATCACTAGAGCCCGGATTATATGCACTTAAAAAGTCGCAAAATATGCTCAAAAAATTGCAAATATACACTTAAAATTCCAAAATATATACTATCTTTACACACATCCATATCTTTTATGAGTATCTTTTTTCTGCCACCTCGTTAGGCAATCTGCCTGTTGTGTCCTTCGTGTTTGTATTTGAAAAATCCTGAAAAAAGTTAAAAATTCGAAAAATGAGAAAATATGCGTTAAAAAAATCACTATGCAAAAAAAACAGATATGTTTTTAAAATGCATATTTTCTATTTGTCAGTGCATATTATTCATTTACCTCCTCACTTATGCATATACTGCATATGCAAATAACTTCTAAATATTTTTTATTTGAGCATTTTCAATTGGTAACGAAATTAACAGTAAAAAAGAATTTCGAGACTATTTCTAAAAGAATTGAACATTTTTGACGCTAACGCTGAAACAGTTGATATTTGAAAAGCAGAAGAAAAAAATCCTACCTGCGGGAAAAACCCCGATGTTATGAAAATATTATGAGCAACATTCATTTGGAAAATTATGAAAAAGTGATTGAGCACTTCAATAAGCCTTCACAAATATGCACTTATTCTCAAAATTCTTTGATTTTATGCATTTATATGCATTAATGCTGGAAAAAGTCAAATATGCAAATGCATATGCACATAATCCGGGCTCTACTCATCAGGCGCAGTGCAGAATCCGACCCGTCAGTTTGATTGCCGTCATGTTTCGGTTACTTTGCGAGGAAATTTTTGACAAATCGGACGACTGCCTGAGAGCTACTTTTCCGATTTTTAAGTAACATTTATTTTTTTAATTATTTCTCACTGCTATACTAGGCTACTCACTCCTATTCTCACTAACTCGCTCATTTACCTACTACTTTACTCACTTGCTTCCTCATTCAATACTTCTGTGCTCACTTGCTCCCTCATTCACTACTTCTCTCTCACTAACTTTCTCATTCACTACTTCTCTCTCACTAACTTTCTCATTCACTACTTCTGTGCTCACTAACTTTCTCATTTGCTACTTCTGTGTTCACTAACTTTCTCATTCACTACTTCTATGCTCACTTGCTCACCAACATGCTCTTTCACTGTGCTCACTGTTAAAAATCATTTGCTCACTAAATTGCTCATTTACTCCTTCACCCATTCCGATTCTCACTTGCTCACTGACTAATTCTGTGCTCACTTGCTCACCAACTTGCTCATTCACTTATTCTTATGCTCACTTGCTCGCTCATTCGATATTTCTGTGCTCACTCGCATATTGATTTTCACATTCACTCATTCCTATGTGCTCACTTGCTCACTATCCTGTGCTCACTTCTTTGCTCAATCGCCACTCCCATGCTCACTAATTTGATCAATCATTCTCATGCTCACTAATTGGCTAATTCACTACTGTGCTTACTTATTCACTGACTTGCTCATTCAAGTGTCATTAATTGATCAAATCAGTGAGCACAGAATTTAATGAATGAGAAAATTAATGAGCAAGTGAGCATGAGAATGAGTGAATGAGCAAATCAGTGACAAAGTGACCATAGAAAAGATGATGAAATGAGCATATGAACAAATCAATGAGGAAGAGGAAGTGACCATAGGAAAGATCAAGTGAGCATAGAAGTAGTGAATGAGCAAATGAGCATGGGAATGAGTATGACAAATCGGTGAGCACGTGAGCACAGAAGTAGTGAATGAGTAAGTTAGTGAGCAAGTGAACATGAACATAGGAATGAGTAAATCCGTGAGGTAGTGAGCATAGGAGTGACAATTAAGCAAATAAGTGAGCACATGAGTGGTAATTGAGAAATTTAGTGAGCATAGAAATGATGTATGAGAAATCAGTGGGAAAGTGAGAACAGAAGTGAGTGAATGAGCAAATCAGTGAACAAATGAGCATAAGAGTGGCGATTGAGGAAATAAGTTGGCAGTTGAGCATGAGAGTGGCGATTGAGGAAATAAGTTGGCAGTTGAGCACAGAAGTAGTGAATGAGCAAGCTAGTGAGCATGGGAATGAGTGAATGAGGAAGTTAGTGAGCATAGGAATGAGTGGATGATCAAATCAGGGGGGAAGGGAAGCATAGGAGGGGCGATTGAGCAAATATGTGAGCATAAGAATGAATGAATGAGAAAATGTGTGAGCATAAAAATGAAAGATTGAGCAAATATGCGAGCGAGTGAGCATAAAAATGAAAGAATGAGCAAATATGCGAGTGAGTGAGCATAGGAATGAGTGAATGTGAGCATAGGAATGAGTGAATGTGAGCAAATCGGTGAGCAACTTAGAGTGCTAGTGAGCATAGACATGAATGAATGACAAATCAGTGAACAAGTGAGCATAGGAGTGCCCCGATTGAGCAAATAAAAAGTGAGGAAGCGAGTATAAGAGCGATTTATTGAGCAAATCAGTTAGAAATTAGTACTCATTGACTTGCTCATGATCCCATGGCGGTGACCGGATCGTGACTGACACTGAACTGATGTGTGTGAATAGCCCACGCTGTAACGGGTCGGATGCATCGTCGTCTGACGGTACGTCGATTGTACTGATGTATGAGAGGATACCTTTTAAACTTTTTAAATGGACATGAAAATGGACTTGAAAGAGCCTATGAATAAAAAGGTTTTTCGGCCTGTATTTATGCCTGGGCTCGACTTGAAACACATTATAATTCTGGGAACGAAGAGTTTCGGTTGCCAAGTACGACTCAGTTTCCTTAATAAAAATCCCAGCATGGGAATGCATTTCAACTCTATCAGAGACATAAATACGGAGAGATTGCGGAAAACCATTTTGCCAAAATTTCAAGAAGTGAAAACGTGAGTTGATGATTTCAACCGATCAAGTTGGCGAAACGACGAGTCTATACTCGAACCCACGGCTGCCCTTTTGTTCGAAAACCTTTCATCAACGAACGACAGCCGGGAAAACCTGGCTAGATCCTCTTGATATCCTGATTGATATCAGCGTTGGCCAAGGTTGCCTTTAAAATGACATTGCTCTTTTTTGGAATACAATGTTTCTTTCTGATGTGATAGATTGCATCACACGCATATTCATCAAATTTCTTTTATTACTGCTTTATTTCTCATACATGAGGGTACAGGAGCACTTGACGGATTGTACGTTTGGAGATGATCTGAAAGAAAGGAACCTCGTTGGCCATAAAATGCTGTAAAAATGATTTAAACAAGGAGAAAAAAAGACTGAGTGGAAAGAAAAAAAAACTTCATGTCCTACACATATCTCAACAGACAAACCGTGACGGTAAGGAAAAGTCACGTGGGTATATGGTCACGTGACGTCAATTGACGTCAATGGAGACCCTCAAACCCACTTTATCAAGAGATATTGAGGATACAAAACAAGATTTCAGGATATTCATCCTTAGGGCCATTAGAAAGAAGAAGAAAAATGCCAAAAAACAAAATCTACGCGAGAAGTCATAAATTTTTGCTTAAAAGTTTCAAATAACTTATTATTATTGCTCGTTGTTATCATGAAACGTGCTTTGCTGGATATTTTGTGTTTATTACAAAGTTGAAATCGATCGATCGTCAATTACTGTTAATCCATTTACGTTAGCACGAATGCGTGAAGAAAATTACAAAATTCCTTCATTATTCATTCACTCACCACAAAATGACCGACCGTATCATGAAAAAAATGACCAAAAACTGGTGACTTTCTGAACATGAGATTTATTGGTTGTTTTAACAGAAGTTAGGGCACAGATATATGCTGTACATTCTCTCCGAAGAAGACAACATAATATCTCACGTTGGGTGTTATGTTGATTTATTTGGAGACGGTAACTCCCTTTCTTCAGACAACGCTCATCCGCGGCTCTCTAGAATGCCCTTACTGTATAGAAAACCACCTCAAAGCCTTGATCAGGCACACATCAATATCAACAGCTCTCCGCGACGTTTGACATTGGTGGCATTCCTGGGAGTTGCGGCGCACACTTTGAGAACTACTGTTGCAGGTGCTCTTCTAATAAGATTGTGTATGAAATTGCGCCCATGACTTGTAATAGTTTGAAGAACCTTTTCTATACTCATAAAGACCTGCCAACCGGATTTTAGCAGAAAATTAGATTTGGAACAAAATTTTCTCGATTTCTTTTAGATCAAATTTTTTTTAGATTTCCTTGAACCGTATTCATTGATGTCGTGATAAATAATTTTGAAATATACGGGGAAAAAATCACGAATCGAAGCAATTGATCTTGAATTGCTAAAAACATGAAATTTTTAGAACATTCGCATTTTATATGGCATCGCTGTCCATTGTACATCCAAATCTCAGCAGGTAACTATATTTCGTACTCCCATTTGAAACGTCGAAAACATTTGCATGGGTATGGCACCACTTCAGAATGCCGCGAGTTTTAATTTCATTGGATGCAACCTGTTCATTTTTTCATATTGTGGTAGATAAAAGGTTAACCCTCTCATTTATTTACTCGACCAAGCCACCATACAGCTACTACTACTACTGCTTAACCGTACATGTCATGTACGTTGAACACGTTCCTCTGCGGAATTTCTAACGGTTCGGCACATGCCGGAAAGAGCGTTCTGAGTGTATGTGTGGCCCTAATGTATTTGTGTTGTCAGAGTTGTGTTTGTTTCGTATTCGTGCTGGTGTTGCCATCTGGCTTCCTTATTTCGAATGAAGATGGCAAATGCTTGAATTTTCATCTCATGTATGTATCATGTTGTGGTTTGCTTACTCTCTGCGGAGAAACTTTTTAAAATGGGAGATCAACCGTAAATAACCACACAGCTGCAATCGCACCATACATCTACAATCAGGCCTGTATATATCACACCATCTCTGTAGGGGGAGGGGGATTGAATAAAAATTACATTTAACAAACATAGAGGCAGACGGAAGCCAAGGCCTACGGCAAAATCTCGTTCAGAGAGATGAATCCAATGTTAACGCGTCTTTAGGTTTAGGTACCAGACGAAACCGGTCGCGCTCACGTATTGAGGTGTGAAATACGTTTTTACTTATTAATTTATGGCCATGTCGATTAATACAATCTGTATTCATTTTTCCAACTACATTTTCAAACATTTTCTACATTTTCTACATTTTCATTCCAACTACTCCTACTCAATCAGTCGAGGGAAGGATTTCAAATCTCTCATTTTGCATCATATCCGTTTAATGTGCTTGACGTTTAAAACGTATTTGGCCCTCTCCCTGCATGATCAAATACACCGGGTGCGTGCGCGGCTCTATTTTTTTACTTGTGTCATGCCTAGGGACAAATGACCAAAGAGCGGAAATGTTACCACCAGGTTGACAGGTTCACAATTATGGCATCAACATTCATGTTGACATGTGAACTTTTTTCCCCTCAACGAAAAGCCATTGTATTATGCCTACATGATGTTTTCCGGCATCATCGTATGGCCGCAGCTGTTACTGTAGCTGCTATTATGAAAATTAGTGCAGTATATCTGACCACTAGGACGGAACGAACGTGTAATAATCAAACAACTGTCTTCTGTTTCCTCAATCATAAAAAGTCATTCGAGCGTCCCAAGTATTGTGTGTATGAGTGTTTTTCTCTCTTCCTGGAAGTGATTGCGACATAGGCAGAGAAATTAGATAATTTTACGTTAATCGGAGAGTCAAGTCATGTGCTGGATTGAAATCTACACAGTTTTATGAGTTTGAAACAAAACGCATACACACCAAAAGGGGGGGGGAGGGGAAACTTGTATTCTATTTAAGAAAAATAGATTGTTGTTGCGTTGCCTTAGTGCCGGCAGGTATAAAGGATACGGTCACACCATCGACGACATTTTTTCCTTTTTTAACAATGCACCAAAAAATAAATGTATAATAAATCAATTTTTTCCCCCTTCAGATAACATGTATCGGGACCCCAAATGTTGATAAAATTTGAGCCAACTAACTGAACATCTCTGACCCTATTCGTGGAAAATTCCTAGTTTCTGTTCTGCTCCCCCCCCCTCCCCCACAATCCTTAAGTCAAAATTGAGCCCTGTATACGGGTAACAACAAAATTGACTACTCAGTACGCGTCTAGTCTCTACTGATGACTCATTAATGAAGGTCATGAAAGCATCGTATTGGCTGTGTTGTAAAGAATTAAATTCCAAGAAGTACAGTTGGGAAATCCGATTTTTCCTGTCTGAAAAAGCCGCCTTCAAATGCTACTTGATACTATCGTCTGAAAATCAGTGAAAGCTGTTTGTTTTGTGTCCATGTCGCTCTTTTGCGGCTTGATTTTTGTATCAATAGATTCGGAAGTGGATGAAGAAGACCCACCGTTTTATTCCTTTGTTATACGCAGATATCGTCTAACACCTCTATGAGAAAGATTTATTTTTTGGAAGAAGTTATTTTTCGGAATAGATTTAGTGCGGCAAATTTGAATAAGACGCAAAGAACAAAAATTAACCCCTACTGGGAACTTTCTCTAATTCTTATCTATCATAATTCAGTGATATAACTTCGATCACCCAGTGTGCGTGTGAACAGTAGTTAAGGATAGTTTATGCTCTGCACACGCTATTGTTGGACAAAGTGAGAAAAAAAGAAAAAAATATTAAAATTATTATTGTGCCCAACTCTTGAAAAAAGAAAGAAACGTACTTTTCCGTCGATTACGACGAAAAAAATAACCGGCTTCCAGAAAGCCATAAAAGAAAACCCCCACCATTAGCTTTCACATATTTGTTAATCGCTAGCACACAAATAACCACCATTTTCGTTTCTTCACCTGTTAAGAAGGCGAAAAGTACACTATTTCAAGCGAGGAAAAAGCCCGATGTGAATGTTTGGAATGTTGTAAGAGGGAATAGCAAAAAATTCAAACGTTGTATCCGGAAAAAGTTAACATCAGTGTAGGAAAAATGTTAAATTCGCTAAAGTTAGTCCTACTAAGCGAGAAAACGTTATAAGTGCGATCGACTGTATACATAGACAAGGCTTCAGCCCTGGGACCCGAGACGGTTCTCATTATTATTTTTTTTTTTTTTTGCGTGAAACAGTTTGTTGACCGGAAGCGTTCTGTGGTGAAACTAACTTTACTGAAATCCTTGTGATTCCTTTCAGTTAGACTGCTGGGCTTCGAAATCTTTTTTTAGGGGCGAAAAAATTTCTTCCGATTTTTGTTGTCGAATTTGCGTCACTTCCGATGACGTCAAATTTTTTCTTAGGGTTGAATTTCGTTTTTATTCCGAATGTCTTTTGTAACTTGCGTTCTAATAGTGGAACAGGAGACACATAGGTATGTCTCTTCGATAATGACGACAGCGTTTTTTGCTAAGAATCTCTCATGATGGTTGTCATATCGAAAAATAACGTGAATTATCATTTCTGTGAGGAAAAAAATATGTGTGCGTGTAATGTTTTCGTGACCAACATATTGAATCGCTGGTGACTGTATGTATTTCGATTTTATTCTCTCTCTTATATACACTGTTTCTGCAAGTGCATATAGAGTAGGCACAAAAGACGGACACTCTCAATAAGTCATTGGGGGAAGAAATTAAGCGGGTAAATACTGTCTTTGATACAATAAGAAGCGTTGGTATTTTTGCCAATTTGCAAAAAGTTGGTAAATTTTAATCTTGAAAGAAAATGGAGTCATCTCTATTCTACGAGTTGATCTCTTGTGAAAAAAAAAGCATGATATGATCAGAAAAACCTCTTGTCCTGGGAACCCATGATGCTCTTGAGACGGCCCTGACCACCAATTGTCAGATGCACGGGAATGAGGGGGAAGGTGTATTCCCAAACAGCGATCGTGGTGAGATAGAGGAATGGGGGCCTCCCCCGTACAATGATTGTCTCACTAAAACAATAAACGATAACATCTAAACAAAAACATCTAAGCTCTTAACTCTAACAAATACGTTAGGGCCACAGATACACTTAAAACACACGTTCCTGCTGAATTCAAGTTAAATTCTTAAATACCTATTTGTTAGAAATTATTCAGAGGAATGTTTGCGCAGTGCCTGTGAGGTTAAGTGTCTGATGGTCGTCTTTGATGGCCAGGGCCGTCTTAACAGCATCATGGGGCCCCGGGTCAAGTGATTTTTCTGAGGCCATTCCTGGCAAATTTTCGAAAAATTCAACTTCTCATTTTTCTGAGGGCCTCCTATTCTCTAGAGGCACTGGGCCGTGCCTGGGTGGGCCTATGCGTTAAGACGGAATTGCTGATGGCTTGGATGGACGAATCACAAGAGATGTCCTGCAATCTTGGCTTGGTTCATGCAAAATGACTGAATTCGATAATCATGCCGTTAGCTCTTATAACTACCACTCCTAGACAAGAGAGGGAATGGAACCTTATTTTCCGATTTTCATTTACGCGGTTTCTTTCATTTTTAGAGCCACTCGAGGGATGCTGCGTGCAAGGGAAAAATCCCAAAACTTGGGACAAATAATGCAACCCTCATGCAAGTAATTAGCATATATATTGCTTGTGATATTTATTTTATTATGAACTGTGTATGTGTCAGTTGCGCCTATCGTGTTGGAAGAGAACTTATCAGAGAGATTTCTGTAGATGCAAAAAAATTGAATGTTTTCATAAATTTTCACAAATTTTGCTTTATATTCTTTTACGCCTACATCCTCCCCCAAAACTTAATGGGATACATAGAATTTCATAAAAAAAATTGAAGGAATTGGTACATTTTAATGTGATTTGTGAAAAATTTCTTGTTTTTTTTTTTTTTTGCATAGAAAAAAAATTAGCTCAAATTTTTGTCGGCTGAGGGCGCTGTGCAAAAGCAAATCACTGGAAATATGCAAATCAGAATCTTATACAATGTAGGGTGTATGATTAACAACTTAAAGCTTTTATTGTGAACCTCCCATTAGTGGGTATAGTGAGTAAAGCACTATGGTGAAGTTGTTTTAACTCAGCCGCGAATCGTCTGCTGGAGCTTTACGAACGTTACGGATACAAAAGAGATTAAACAAAGGTTCTGTGAAGGAATTCAGTGATTTGCTTTCGTGCAGCATCCTCTATCGATAAAAATTCAAGCAATTTTTTTCCTTACCAAAAAATATCCCCTTTCGTTAAAATATATTTTTTTATAAATCACATTCAAATATACCAATTCCTTCAATTTTTCTGGATTTTTAAACTGTTTGCGAATTTATGGGACACCCCGTACTACACATCAGAATATAAAGCGTTAATAAAATACCCCACATCGGTCAGTGTCAAGAACACGCTTTTGTCATACGCAAGCAATTGAAATGAAGGTAAAATCTCATCCGGTGTTTATGAAATGCATTGAGCTTCTGTGAAGTGTCTGTTCTGTTCGCCCCCCCCCCCCCTAGAACCAATTTTTTTTCGGTCTTCCCCCCCCCCCCCATACGTTTATCTGTATTAGAAGACCACTTTCAAAAGCTTTATTTTTATTGATAAAGGAAGGGTGGCGGTTAGGGAGGTTTATTGTATATTCCCTGTGTTACAGTATTTTCAATATGGTGCTGTCCTGGAAAAAATATAAGTTTGGACTTGTGTGGAATTCGGGATACGTACTCTGAGGAGAGGTAAATAGAAGAGAGTGTTCTGAGTACACTGACCCGTTAACATAGTACTTCCCCGATATTGCTCTACTTTTAGTTTTTCCCTCCGTTTTTGTAAAGCAGGATGCGGATTCCCTCCACAACCACTAGTCTCATCGTTATATTACACTACTCTGGGGAGGTGGTTTTTGTGACCTTCTGTGCAAGAGAGGCTACAAAAAAAAGTGTGGCGAAGAAAACCGTCACACACACACAATCGAGGATGCAAATGCAAACATCTGAAACACATCATAGGATGAACCGGTAATACATTTCAAGGGAACAGGACGTATACCAGGACGCGATGTAGCATGTACCCATTTGGAAGTAAAAACAGTCTTGACGTCTTTTATTTCTGGCATATCTTTCAACGATTTACTCCTTCCGAAACCAATGCCATATGGTTTAAATGTATCATGCCTATGTGTACACAAATGTTCAAAGTTACGGTTGATGATGCTATCTGTGACTAAAATTGAATGGAAACCTCGTTTTATGAGGGTCAACCCGATGAACTTGATAAGCGCTAAGTCATGAACTAATGAAATTTAAAAACGATTGCATTTGTAAGGATTTAACCGGGGTGTTGTTTTTCAATACTGACTTAATAGCGACGTTCGGTGTGTATAAATGATTAATTGTGTCGATTTTGCATGCAAAAAATTCGGATCCGAAAATTTGGAAATATTGTAAAATCAATATCAAAACTACTTTATGGATTCGAAGGTATTTTTTGAATGTAATAATTTTCGATTGCATGTCTCTATCATTTATAACTAATTCTTTCGAAGATTTGTATTTACAATGCTAATACATGTACCAAATTCTAGGAAGGGTAGCGCGCACAAAAACTAATCGGAATCGCGCCCGCATACACCGGCTTCATGTGATCACGTACACAGAGGACAAGAAATAGAATAGAACGAATTGCTTTCATTTACAAAATTTAGTTTCATAATGTGCTCAAACATTCCAGTATCTGCCGAAGCACGTGCTTGTCAGTGCACGAAATCATGTACCGCATTCACTTAAATTCCTGGCATTTTTCGGACCATTCCAGCAGTTACAGAAATGGTCCTCGTCCCTCTCAACGGGGTGTCGTACACCTCACAAATCAATCCTATAAATTAATCCCACAGTAATCAATGCTGTTTTGGACTCACCTCATCGAATGCTGAATGCACTTGTTCGTTGCCATCTGCTGCTCTATATAATTCATTCATTGCTCCATATGAGAGGTGTATATCAGTCATCTTGCTACATCACAGGGAGGTTTAAATGTGACCATATCCTGTAAAAAATTATGAGTAGTCTTGCAGCCGAAAAACGGAACGTCATCCGCTATGCGAAGACTGATTTGAATCTTCACATTGCTCATGATTTCTGATTAGTCTTTATGCACCCCCACCCGTCTTTAAAGTTTATACACAGAATTCTGTAGCACCCTGTATGACTTAAAAATATATGAAATATATATTTAGCCGCCTGTGATAGTCCAGTGGTTAGGGAGCCACCTTCTGGCTGTGCAGGTCTGGGTTCGAATCCCGGTTCGGGCATGGATGTCTACTAACACACTAAAACATTCCCTGGACAGATCGTAAAGATCTCTTGGGAATACGTGATGACCACGTTATTTAATAATAATATAATGAATATCTTTTCATATATTCCTTTGAACTTTAATCATTTTGTTTTTATAAACCTTATTTTTTTTCAGGTAAGACCAGGAATGAGATTATTATTGTATGATGTGCGATATGTCATTAGTACATACTCAAGGTAACTCTCATGCTTACGATTGGGTCGTTCCTTCAATAACTGTGTATGCTACTAATGATATTTGACTTGCTCATATCGAAACTTCCTATTGCATGTTTCTTTCTAACCGGAGGTTCGTTCAGTTGCGAGATCCATTAAAGATGAGGGTATTGCATATAAGTGTTGATATGTACTTGCTCCGGTAACTTACTACTGTTCGTACCATGGGGGCACGGTACTAGACGTTGTTTGTCGTGTTACGCGAGAGCTTAGTAATTACTGCTACACGTGAGCCACCAAATTAGAGGCTTGGAGGAAGGGGGGGGGGAATTAAAATGTCGCACCTTATTCTAGGTCTTGATTACAGGATTTATTTGAGACCTTGATACAGTTCTAAGATGTTGTAGTTTTATCATCCTAACGTTTATGTTTATATCTTCCTCATATGTTATGATGTCCGTTAGGCCATATCGACTTACGATCTGGGTATGGCCTGGTTTATTGATTTCCATCTTGATCATAATCCTCTGTCCTTGATATATATAACTGTTGCAGCCTTCGCCGTCAGTTTATCTCGAGGTTTCAGAGACTGCGTTGATCATTATTACAATGTGTGCGACGCCTCGTTTCCTTGTAATTACGTCATTTCAATCTTGGATAAACAGTACTATTGAATCGCATTCATGCTTCAATGAGTTCGGATAAACTTTCGCCCCTCCCCCCAAATTTTCTTTTGAATTTTGTATTAAAAAAAGATTCTCACACGCAACAAAGAATTGGACGATTTTTATATGAAAGGAACCAAGCGCCATTTTTAACATTTTTGAGGTATACTGACATCTGAACTATTGAAACAAGTGGGATTTTTTATCTTAGTAGAACCAAGTAACATGTAGGCTGTGATGCAGTCTATGTGCACTTGAACCAACTACCAAACTGAAGCGATAACTGAATCGAAGATAACTTTAAATAGCTTTTTCTCAGTTTTGATTTAATGGTGCTTGGTTCTTTTATAGAAAAACCGTCCAATTAGGACCCCCTCCCCCCTTTACACGTACGCCAAGACACGGAACAGTTACAAGAAGTTCTTACGTCAAACGCCCTTTCTGTGCGACGGAAAAATTTGTAGTAGCGGATCGTGTGAATTTTGTCTTTTCCGATTGCAGATTGTGAAACGAAATCTGTTTTTGGTTTCCTTATATAAATGCTGTTTATTCTATTTTCTACAAGATTTGCACGCACATGACATTAATGGAGTGATTTTAGTGGTTGTTTCGACTTTTTACTTACTATCTTGAATATATTCAAGTTACAGCCTTACTGTATAACCGTATATATACGGTTACGTAGTAAGGCTGTAACGTAAATTAAACCGCCATGGCGCACGATAATCGTATGTATGGTTGGTAATTATGGAAACATTATTGTGTTGCCATCTTCCGTTTGGGTATCTGATACGATGTCTTTTAAATGAGGTGAAAATGACTCATTGTAGAAGTATAGTAATACTCCCCCCCTCGAGTTATGAATTTATTTGGTTCTTGAAAATTACTCGTTTTGTGAGGAAGTCGTCTCTCGATGCTTTCTCATTCGAAATATAATGGACACCTTTTATTCGTTCCACATCTATTGCACATTATTATTCACCTATTCATGGAAGATCGGCTCATTGCACAGCGTGGAAATGGTTTCCCTCACAAAACAAATACAGGTACCCCTTGCTTTACTCGATTTCGCTATAAAGCGATTTTGAAAAGTTTATTTTGGAAGTCGCAACCTGTGAAATTTAAGATATGACGTAGTATAAATGACGAAATCTGTTGGGTTTCACGTTTTAGAGAGACAAATCTGGGACAAACGCTCAAAGACATTTCACCAGATCTCACTAATCAACATCTTTTGATAACATTGACAATGCTATCAGAATTATAACCGACGAAAAAGAGCCCAATGAAACTAGAATTTTCGTATTTGCGAGGGATATTCAGAATTCTCTGGCCATTCTCTTGATATCGAAGTTTTCACAAAGAGACGAAGAATGCTGCTTGTCACCTGAATCTCGACTGATTCATTAAAAAAAGTTATCAGTTATTATATAATCTTCAGGAAAGAAAAATCCGTACTCACTGGAATCAATCGGAAGTACTGAAAACAGAAGTAAAAAGGATTAATTAAATTAATTCATAAACGTAGCTTAAATTCACGAGATTTATTAAAAGTTTGATCTATTCAAAAAAAAAATTATTTTGCCTCTGGAAGTTTTTTTTTCATCTTTCTGAAGAAAACATCTATCTATTTCTGGTCCATATTAAATTAACTTTATGCGATTATTTTTGCGGAACCAGTTAACCGCGTGAAGTGAGGGATACCTATGCAATATTCTGTGCAATCCGTTGTTTGCTATCTGTTTATATTTATTCAAAGAGCTCGAGAACTTTGTGTCAGATAAGTTTTTTCTCTTAACATTTCAAGCTCGTAAATCGAATATTTACTTAAACCTTAAAGCATTTTGAGCAGGGCGGTCTTAAGAGCATCGTGGGCCCCCGGGCCAAGTGGCTTTTCTGATGCCGTACCTTGTAAATTCTAGTAAATTTTAATCAGATCTCATTTTTATGAGGCCCCTCTACTCGTGAGGCCCCCGGGTGTGCCCATGCATTAAGACGGTACTAAGTTTTTCTGACTATTTGGATTTTGCTGTGAAAAATATTTATGCATTACATGCAATATATATTCTCAAAATGCAGTACGGTATGTCCTACTTTCTTCATTGAGGTACCCATTGTGCGCAATCTACTATACTACATTTCACATCAATGATAAAGACAAAATAAATTGAAATCATTTTTTAGTCTTCAAATGTTATGTTTGCCCACTAAAGCAGGAATGTGGTCAAATACTTTCTACACCTAAGTATGGGTCATATAGCTTTAAAAAACATCTTTTCTCATTTAACTTCTCTTTCGAATAGGAAGTTGCAACTGGTTTTTGTATAGTTGAAAGGGCTTTCATGAGACGCATGCATTACACACAACCAGCGGGCATAATCTTCAGCTAGCCTTGGACTAGGGGTCAAGAATTCAACCTAGCTCATCCCTTTTAAAAATGTCACCAGTAATTTTGGCCTACCGTATGTTAAACGCATTTGTGCCTGTTAAATTCTTGTGGTTTTGTTTATCGAATGATTCATTAGGAATCTCGTGTTCTGCGGAATGTTAATTAATTCCGCTGTGGTTTAAATTGGTTTTCTTGTGGGGAGTACGATATGAACTTCATCAAAGGATGTCGCAGTCGTACTGCTACCCCCGTACCATGGCGTACCGACCGTTCAGTCATAAGTGAATATAGTTTGTTCGATGGGGGGGGGGGGATTGTCCACCTCTCTACTCATCCGCCTGTTGTGTGTGTCAATAATACAATTTTTTGGTGAAAGCTTGGCGATTGTCCCTTTATCCGCCTATGCACTCAGTGTCACGCTTAATGCATAGTATTAAGAGTTGCACACGAAAGTTCGCCATAAAAATTTTTGAAATGTTCTAAGATGAAGGACTTCCTTTCGTGCACCACTGTATTACTCTGTAAGAATTGTTAGTTTATTAACTGTTGGTTATAAATGAGACTAGTCTCCTGATGTAAGTCCAGTTTACAGTTGCAAACACAGCATTGAGAAATTCCTATCCCCACAGGCAGTTGATCTGTAACAGTGTTTGGGGGGAAAAACTCACGTTTTTGAAATCTAATTGAAATTTTTCAGGACATGGGAAGATTTCTTTGAATTACAGGACTTCTGATAACCCTAAATGAGATCAGTGATCAAGAATTAGTTTCACGCGTAGGATTTTTTATCTTGGTATCGGCAGGGGTAAGGAAAAGGTGGCCATCGCTGATATACAAGGTATACGGATCAAATATCCCTATTTTTAATCAGTTCCTACACTTGTAAGTTGTTCCACATCTTTACAAGTTGTAAAGGATGAGAAAAGTGTTTGTCAAAATGTTTTGGTACAAAAAAAATAGGTGCGCTTCCACGTGTGCTCTTTTTGTTGCCTGGGTGAAAAATGGCTCAATGAGCATATTACGTGAAAGCACGCACCACACATTAATTTTGAGATTGTATCTTTACACTTCAGAAATTGCAGGAGGGGGGGGGGGGGAGGTTCATAATTCCCTCCCCCCCCAAGAGAGAGAGAGAGGTTGTTACGTTTTTTTAATACTCACCTTTCAAACAAAAAAGTTTCACAGTTAGTGCTTACCTACGAAATCCCCGAAGAACGAAGTTATATGTTATTTGATTCTCTTTATATACAGTACATTTGTGAAAGCTCAGTTACTTGTAAATGAAGATTTTAGGGAATTCTCTTTCGGTTGAAACGAAAAATAAAGGGGAGGGGGGGGGGGGGACAACGTGATCTTATGACTTCTAAAATACACAGAAATAAAGCTGTGAGTCCGGGTTGATGCGAGTAACGTGCCGTAGATAATGCGAACTTGAACATTCTATTCAGAGGAAATATATAGTTCATTCGGGTGAAAAACTTTTCTGCATGTTCTAGTTTTGTATGAAATGGGTCGAAATATGAAGAGAGAAAAAATTTCCATGCCTAAAACTCTCCGAGTGAAAAAAACAACCAAGAAAAAATAAAGCACTGTGGTGACGCATTTCAACTAATTTTAATTTACGTCAGTCAACTTTCAAATTACCATCTTATTATTGTTATTTTCCTCGATACTTATCAGGTCGAAGAACCGGGAATATTTTTGTCTTTAATTACGTATATAGAGACGTTTTTCTCTTCCCGCTCAGCTAAAAATACAGAGAATCTCCAGAGACAATAACAAGCTCATTCGAGGACAATAAAAAATACTATAGGAACCTGCGAAGAATAGACCTCGCATAATTCAGGGTAATTACGGAATTTCGATGATAGCCGGTCATCAGTTAGGTAAAATACTACACACACTCACACGGAGACAAAATGAACAATATCCTTTTGGGGTGACTGGCGGAAAATATCATAAAAAGCAGAGTTATGTCAAATGGTCATGGTCGATGTTCGTTGATTTTGGTACAGCTTTAGTTCTAGCATACTCACAGGCTCGCAATATTTGTAAAGTTTCTCTTAAAATAGATACAAATAGGAAAAATGAGGTATAAAGAACCTTTGAAAGAGAAGAAAATTACAACAAAAATTGGTCCCACACGAAACTACTAGCAGAAATGATGCAACTAGGCCAGAGTTTTACGGATATCTCTGTAAGTGCACCTGGATATGAATTTTTGCGTGTCTGAGTATGTAATACATTAATTAGAAGCCCCAAAGCAGAATGTGCCAAAATCTGCGACGTACGTCGCAGAACAATTCGGAAGAATTTTAAGAAAAAGTGCAAAAAACACTATTACATATATGGGGATTTTTATCGCAGAACATTTCCAGTCAGCCAAGGGCTAGTCGCAGAACAGTGCTAAACATTCTGCTTTGGGGATCAGAAGGAAGGTAAGAGAGCGAGCGTTTATTCAACAGCATGTATCAAGTACCGATCTTTCTTCTCTCTCTCTCTCACACACTTATTATTCGACAAGGCAAAGTTATTTTTCCACGAGGTTTATGGTAAGAAATATAACTACAGAGTGCACGCGCCACTTGATGTGATCACATCAGGACTAGGAGTTTTTGACAACAAATAATCGATTGATAACTATATCCCCCAACAAACTCACGGGTGCTAGTACGGTGACCATCCATTCCGTTCGGTCAAACAGGGCGTTTCAACTCAATTGGAAAGCTGGGCAACCCAATTTTTCTTTCCTACGTAACTAACTGGTTGCAGAATGTTCAGTCGTACCGTTTTACTTTTCATATTGTTCGAAAATGGGATATTTTTCCTTCAAAAGCTGAAATATCCTGCATTTTCAATTATTATCCCGCCATTGTGAGGAGCTACACTGAAACTGTCTAATGTGTATTACGAATTATGATAGTTTGTGCTCTACTGCAATGTACGTGCGTTCAATAGATATCTTGAAAAAGTCTTTCGGTCGAATAAGTGTAAATGTGGAAAACTAAAAGACACTGACCAAGAACTAAAGAAAAAGACTTCTTTATTGCCTTACACATGCCTTCACTATAGGAAAGCCATTGCAAAAGCAGTTCTACACAGACTATGACGGCTACTACGGCCGGATTAGGACATCCTGAACTGAGTACAGAAATGTTTTTAAACAAAGGAAAAGGATACATAGTCTTGCAGGTTGATAACGATACCTTATGGGGAGAAAAAATAAGTCTGGTTCAACCCCTTATCTTCAAAGTGCGTAAAAAAAGAAAAGAGAAAATTACGCGAAAAAAATTGATAACGTTTTCTCTTTGCTCCAGAGATTCACATGTGGGGCCTCAGGTTTAATGGTTTTGATTGATTTTAATGAAATTCCTGTTGGTCCTAGTAAAGATATCAACCCAAATAAATTAATTAAATTACAAAAAAAATACGAACTCTTTTAAGGGGGCATTTTGACATACAATAAAC
This sequence comes from Pholcus phalangioides, assembly GCF_987345545.1. Taxonomy (NCBI): domain Eukaryota; kingdom Metazoa; phylum Arthropoda; class Arachnida; order Araneae; family Pholcidae; genus Pholcus; species Pholcus phalangioides. Next base: position 89,811,915 of record NW_028301608.1, on the reverse strand, counting down.
ACCAATCAATCATAAAACATTTTCTGTCAACACCAGTTTTGTCTCAGCGGTGGAGAGGTTAAACCGAAGCCCTGATAACGAAAAACAAAATTTTTTCCATGTTGTGACATTAATCAGCTCCGTACTTTGCAAAACTGATAACAATAACCAAGTGATAACATTATCAGTGATTCCAGTAAGCGGCGTCTACTGTACTTCATAAAAAAATGAGCTTATTCGTTAGACGGAACGATGACACTATCTTTTATTAGGATGAGACTGAAAAAAAAATGTTCTTCATCGCGTAATATAAAATCTTTAAATTTCTTTCAGTTACTAAACCGACATTTTAAAATTGATTAGCTATAACTTTGAAACGAGTTTTGTTTTCATGTGTCAATTTTAATCAATTAGAATTGATGGTCGTATGGGAATGATGGGCTAGGAGCGTATAGATAGTTTTGGAAGTAAATGGGTAGGTTCTAAAACAGTTTACAAATTGAAGAACAGAGATTACTAAACCGGTCATGTTCTATGATTTGATCAACCATTATATAATAACTTAATAACATTATATTTAACATTATATATAACTTATATAATAACTTAATAATAAATTACGAATATAGCCTGCTGGCATGATCCAGATATCACATTTTTTTTGAAGTCGAGTCATAAAAGTGTCTCATGCACTACATTGGTGCAATATGGGGGGCTTTAAAGATTTCTCGAACATATGTGATCGGAACGTTTTTAGGAATTCAACTGAAATATATGCAAGCGAATTCCGTATTATTTTATTGGGTGTTTCATCAAATTAAAGTTTGCATTTTGCTCTCAAATAATCGACCCATTGTTACAAAAAAACGTCTTTAGTGATTTCATCCGAAGCTGCTGGATGTTTCAAACGAACGGATGATTCTGGAAAAAACTTTATCCTGAACAACTGACCGCGAGGGTACTTACAAAACAAATAAACGTCAGATGTGTAGGTCTTATAGGTTATAGGAATGGGCTGCAGGGTGTTCGGATCGAATGTCCCTAATTTCAAACAGCGACTAAAGTAATAGCACATAGAAGGGGGTGATATTAGAAAAATTTGACTGTCCGAGTTTTGCGACAAATTTTCTGAAACCATCATTACGGACGCTGCCATTGTTAAGGGAATACCTCCACTACAATGAGGCAACATTCCATGTATCCAACAATGTTAATGAGCAATCGGTCGATGTAGCCCAGGTCGATAAGATACTCGCCTAAAGTACCAAAGGATGTTTATCGCGAGTTCGATACCCGATTCGTCCTTTGTAAGAAACTTTCCTGACTGACGCGGGGTTACAACGTAAACGGTGACAACATGCCCACAGAAAACGATTGCTATCGCATGGAGTCCCACACCGAGACTAACCCCTCGAGTAAAAAAAAGGCAAAATGTGGCTGCGAACGCTGCCGTTCGGAATGGGCAATAAATTATAAGACCCGGTCTAATCAGCCCTCGTGCGCAGAAAATGACCGTGGTGCGACGAAAATGATCAAATGTTAATAAGCACTTCCCGAATTTTCGGCACCATTTCCGAAACGACGACCAGAGGAGCCTGGAAATGATCCTGCTTCACCAAGAAAAGCATGATCTGCTTAAAACTAATAATTTTTGTATTTTTCATTTGAAGAACCCATGCCGACTTTTTATAATAGCCGGTTTTTATTATTTAATTAAGTTGTTCTATTTTAGAGAAGGATAGTTCTTGTTGACGCTCATAACTACAACTACTGTGTAACCCACATGACCCCAAGGTTTGGAAATTTGAAGAAACGAATACTGTGTGAGATTCTGTTACGGTTTTTAGTATCCCCGCATTAGCCGACATGGTGTGAAATTCGAGTCACAAATTCCGGAAAATGTTTAAACATCTGTACTCGTGATTAAATTGGCTGTGCGTGTGATTTGAACCTCGTCTCTTCTCTGCATTTTAGGATCCTTTGTGTTTTATGGTTCAAATTTCACACTTGCTTTTGCTACCATAAATCTTACTGCAAATTTCGAATACTAAGCATATTCGTTCTCGTAGATTAGATGAGCTAAGTGGAAAAGTTGGTAGACTACGAAGCATTTTTGTATTCTTATTGATCATGTGTTTCAAGATTTGAATGAGCAGGGCAAAAAATTAAAGCATTGCACTGCGAAACATAAATATTGTAATACAAAAGCCATAGCGTATTTCTTCAATCTCTGAACATACCAAAAAAAATTGTGCAAAACACAATATCGGTATTTCGTAGTAAGTTGGCAATTGCGTTAGAGTGATAATTAAATGCTTAATTTTCACTACCGTTATCAAGTTCCTTGCCAAAACCCGTTTGCTGCAGTGAAAACTAACTTTATTTTAATTCGCGAATTTATTCAGTGTTGAGTATAGATTGATCTCGGTCTTCTGAATGTATGCGCTATCCTTATGGAACCTCTCTTTTCCCGTCATGCCGAGAATTGACCAGATTCTAACGGTCAAAAAACTGGCGTTCTCCCATCTCAGCCAAATAGACAGTTTTTAGAGTTATATTTTTCATTTCAGAAGTGCTGCGTCCGTTTTTCCCGTAGAGACACGACTAAGCACGTTGGCACTCATTATTCATTAGTTTGGGAGAGGGGGTGACACGACAGAAGATTTCTAACTTTTTTTTATGATGATTATGATTAATTTCCTATGATATCCACCAGTGAATAACTAATCCTATGATTTATTTATTTTGAAAGACGTCATGAAATTCTTTCCCCTCATTTGAATTTCAGAGAGTGGTTCATGTCGGTTATCCTCTTACGTATTTAAATGACAATTTTAAGAACGAGAGGAAACACTTTTTTTTAAATTTTCTTTTATAATCGTTATAAGCTTGTATATATGATGTATCGTTTTCCCCCATTTCACGGTGTGATCTTTCGATTCGCTAATGCTTTTTTCTCGTTCGTTCGTTGTTTACGTTGCAATGATCGCTTTGACCGTGAGTCAACTTCGTTCATGTACTGTACATACACAAATTGCTCTCTCCCTCGTCATATCGTGGTTTGTACGACGTCGTGCGTATTTCATGTTGCTAAAAATATTACGCCGTGACGCATGTGAAAATCGAGCTTGACCCAATGACATGTTGTGCACAGAATGAGCCATTTGTTTCCTGTGTGCCTGTATTTATCTCTTATCGGAATGCGTATCTTTTTGAAGACTCCCATTGCCTAAAGAAGAGGGTGCGGAAAATGTTGCTTCTTTCTTTCTTTTATTATTCAAACGATAATGAGGTTTTTTTTTTTTCTTTTTTTTAAGTTAATATGTGTTATATAGTTCATTGTGTACATCAGCTTGATCTTGACTTGTGATTTACTTTGAGTATGAACTTTTTTTTGTTTGCCGTTGAATCGGTGTTTCATACAAGTTAATAGCACGGGATAAGATCACTGAATCTTCTATTCAGGCAGTGACCGAAAAATAAAATTTTAAATGGGATTTTAATTGGTTTTCTCTGTATAATTATATTCGAAATATGCAATGCGAGACTGATCGAGTGACGGCACGTGCAGTAATTTTCAAAAACAGCAAGTGAAAATAAGCATAATTCTGTCAAAATAAATACGTTAGGGCCACAAATACACTCAGGACACGCATTCCGGCATGAACCGATTCGTTATAAATTCCTCAGGAATATTACGAAAAGCATTTACCATTTTCAATTTAAAGTATGAAAGATGGATGGCAGTACCAGAGTATAACACGAAACAAGCATAGCGCTGGCAACATAAATACGATAGGGCCACGCTTATACACACACAAAACACGGTCCTGCATGTACAAATGTTTACAAGGTGTATGTATAGGTAAAGAAGTATTAGTAATTTGCATTGAGAAATTTGATAAGTGTGACCTGTACCCGTGTCTGAAGAAATCAGGTGATTTCGAAGTAGAGTATCCATTACACTGAACAACAAATTTCGACGAAGTTTCTGCGTTCGAAAAAAAAGTAGTAATTTCTTATGTAATTTTGTGTTGTGGACACGAATTTCACCACTAACCCCTCGAGTAAAAAAAAGGCAAAATGTGGCTGCGAACGCTGCCGTTCGGAATGGGCAATAAATTATAAGACCCGGTCTAATCAGCCCTCGTGCGCAGAAAATGACCGTGGTGCGACGAAAATGATCAAATGTTAATAAGCACTTCCCGAATTTTCGGCACCATTTCCGAAACGACGACCAGAGGAGCCTGGAAATGATCCTGCTTCACCAAGAAAAGCATGATCTGCTTAAAACTAATAATTTTTGTATTTTTCATTTGAAGAACCCATGCCGACTTTTTATAATAGCCGGTTTTTATTATTTAATTAAGTTGTTCTATTTTAGAGAAGGATAGTTCTTGTTGACGCTCATAACTACAACTACTGTGTAACCCACATGACCCCAAGGTTTGGAAATTTGAAGAAACGAATACTGTGTGAGATTCTGTTACGGTTTTTAGTATCCCCGCATTAGCCGACATGGTGTGAAATTCGAGTCACAAATTCCGGAAAATGTTTAAACATCTGTACTCGTGATTAAATTGGCTGTGCGTGTGATTTGAACCTCGTCTCTTCTCTGCATTTTAGGATCCTTTGTGTTTTATGGTTCAAATTTCACACTTGCTTTTGCTACCATAAATCTTACTGCAAATTTCGAATACTAAGCATATTCGTTCTCGTAGATTAGATGAGCTAAGTGGAAAAGTTGGTAGACTACGAAGCATTTTTGTATTCTTATTGATCATGTGTTTCAAGATTTGAATGAGCAGGGCAAAAAATTAAAGCATTGCACTGCGAAACATAAATATTGTAATACAAAAGCCATAGCGTATTTCTTCAATCTCTGAACATACCAAAAAAAATTGTGCAAAACACAATATCGGTATTTCGTAGTAAGTTGGCAATTGCGTTAGAGTGATAATTAAATGCTTAATTTTCACTACCGTTATCAAGTTCCTTGCCAAAACCCGTTTGCTGCAGTGAAAACTAACTTTATTTTAATTCGCGAATTTATTCAGTGTTGAGTATAGATTGATCTCGGTCTTCTGAATGTATGCGCTATCCTTATGGAACCTCTCTTTTCCCGTCATGCCGAGAATTGACCAGATTCTAACGGTCAAAAAACTGGCGTTCTCCCATCTCAGCCAAATAGACAGTTTTTAGAGTTATATTTTTCATTTCAGAAGTGCTGCGTCCGTTTTTCCCGTAGAGACACGACTAAGCACGTTGGCACTCATTATTCATTAGTTTGGGAGAGGGGGTGACACGACAGAAGATTTCTAACTTTTTTTTATGATGATTATGATTAATTTCCTATGATATCCACCAGTGAATAACTAATCCTATGATTTATTTATTTTGAAAGACGTCATGAAATTCTTTCCCCTCATTTGAATTTCAGAGAGTGGTTCATGTCGGTTATCCTCTTACGTATTTAAATGACAATTTTAAGAACGAGAGGAAACACTTTTTTTTAAATTTTCTTTTATAATCGTTATAAGCTTGTATATATGATGTATCGTTTTCCCCCATTTCACGGTGTGATCTTTCGATTCGCTAATGCTTTTTTCTCGTTCGTTCGTTGTTTACGTTGCAATGATCGCTTTGACCGTGAGTCAACTTCGTTCATGTACTGTACATACACAAATTGCTCTCTCCCTCGTCATATCGTGGTTTGTACGACGTCGTGCGTATTTCATGTTGCTAAAAATATTACGCCGTGACGCATGTGAAAATCGAGCTTGACCCAATGACATGTTGTGCACAGAATGAGCCATTTGTTTCCTGTGTGCCTGTATTTATCTCTTATCGGAATGCGTATCTTTTTGAAGACTCCCATTGCCTAAAGAAGAGGGTGCGGAAAATGTTGCTTCTTTCTTTCTTTTATTATTCAAACGATAATGAGGTTTTTTTTTTTTCTTTTTTTTAAGTTAATATGTGTTATATAGTTCATTGTGTACATCAGCTTGATCTTGACTTGTGATTTACTTTGAGTATGAACTTTTTTTTGTTTGCCGTTGAATCGGTGTTTCATACAAGTTAATAGCACGGGATAAGATCACTGAATCTTCTATTCAGGCAGTGACCGAAAAATAAAATTTTAAATGGGATTTTAATTGGTTTTCTCTGTATAATTATATTCGAAATATGCAATGCGAGACTGATCGAGTGACGGCACGTGCAGTAATTTTCAAAAACAGCAAGTGAAAATAAGCATAATTCTGTCAAAATAAATACGTTAGGGCCACAAATACACTCAGGACACGCATTCCGGCATGAACCGATTCGTTATAAATTCCTCAGGAATATTATGAAAAGCATTTACCATTTTCAATTTAAAGTATGAAAGATGGATGGCAGTACCAGAGTATAACACGAAACAAGCATAGCGCTGGCAACATAAATACGATAGGGCCACGCTTATACACACACAAAACACGGTCCTGCATGTACAAATGTTTACAAGGTGTATGTATAGGTAAAGAAGTATTAGTAATTTGCATTGAGAAATTTGATAAGTGTGACCTGTACCCGTGTCTGAAGAAATCAGGTGATTTCGAAGTAGAGTATCCATTACACTGAACAACAAATTTCGACGAAGTTTCTGCGTTCGAAAAAAAAGTAGTAATTTCTTATGTAATTTTGTGTTGTGGACACGAATTTCACCATAAAAACAGCTGGATGGGCTACGGTTGTCTCTAAAATTGCACATTTATTATATAAATAAATCACACTCTATATGTTATATTTCTATGTATTTTCTAAACTTTAATACAATGATTTCTCACTTATGCGTCTGTGCAAGGGAACAAGGAAAAAAAAGACGCATACGTGAGAAAGACGTATAAGTGAGAGTTTACTTTATATGGGGGGGGGGGGAACAACATTAATATACATAAGAAACAACAAATACATAGAAACGCAAATGTATTGCAGCACAATAGTTGGTTCATTTATCGGTGTCTGTCGTTTTGCCTTCTGGATATAAGGAGCAGAGCATCTCTTGCAACAATTATCCAACACTATTCAGCCAGTATCGAGATTGTTCATTTTCCCTAGTAACGTTGTTCTATGGTGCTTGCCACTTTTTCACCATGTTATAATATTTGTTTTCTTTTTTTCAAACTGTTAATAGGGAAATACCTCCAAAAATATATGACAGTTATTAAAAGTTTTTCATGGTGATATTCGTGCTCAGCTGGTCAGAAGCATTCGGAACTGCTGTATATTTTCATGTCTGATTCAATTTCATTGTGGTCCAGTGTTATCCATGCTCGCCATTGAAGACAAAAAAAAATTTCTTGCCTCTATTTCAGCATTTCAGTTCTTATTTTGATTTCCAAACCCTGTAATATTTTACATAGTGTCTGTCGGTTAGGGTTTTATTTTAAGTGCGAGTTTTCCAGTATGAAATGCTCTCGATAAATTTAATGACTTCCGTATTCATCTTTGTCTTATCTTTACAATTTTTTTCCTTTCATATTCTTCATGCTTCCGTTTCCTTCTTTGCTCAACGATTCGACCGCAGGAAACGCCTGTGAGCTTCCGATACAGTTCCCACTTCCGCTGTTCTTTTTGTTTCATTGGTTTTATTTCTCGGGTCCGAATCGGGCATTCGATTTTATATTCTGCATGTCACATTGCCCTGTGACGTATCTTCACTGTATCTTCTGTGTCCGAAATGTTCGTGAAGCTTCAGCCGGTGATTCGTGGCTGAAGTAAAACAACTTCACTAATAGTGCTTCATTCACCAATGTCAACATCGCGATGAAAATCCTATGAAGCGCCAGAAACAGGAACATTCAGAAATTAGCACACTCTGAAATCGACACCCTGCATTTTATAGAACCTTGATTTGCATGTTTCCAGTGATTTTCTTTCGTGTAGCGTGCTCTATCGACAAAAACGTGAACTAAATTTTTTCTGAACAAAAAAAACTTTTTAGTGAGAATAACTTTTACGCGTATCGCATTCAAATGTACCAATCCTTCAATTTTTATGAATTTTTAAAATATTTACGAATTTATGGGGCACCCTGCACAGTGAGCTGTTTATTCATTTACATGTCTTCAAATTTAGTATCAAATCAGAATTTTTTAATTGACATTGTTTTAAAAATAAAAATTTTATGTATAATTTAAGATAGTGTAAATTAATGAATTTTAAAATATTATTATATTTTATC